>NW_027203270.1:29100000-29275000 GCF_024711535.1 Dipodomys merriami | reverse complement strand
GGAGAAATCAAGGCCCGGGGAATTATGTAAATTGCCCCTAGGTCACCAAGCGAGTTAATAGTAGATGGAATTCCCCACCAAGCTCAGCTTGTCCGGCTTCAGGCCTGTGTTACATCACTGTCTCCCACCTCTTCCAGAGAAGCTGAGCTGACAATAGGATCCATAAGGCTCTGATTCAAGCACCTCCTTGCAAGGCTCTGGAAGAATGTGTGCAAACAAGATACTTGGTGTGTCTGAATGGTGGCCTCCCATACCCTGCCATGATGCCTGGGATTCTAGGAGCCAGAGACTCCAGGAAACATACAGCAGTCTAACCAGAAAAGAGAGATAAGAGAGCCTCGGGGTCAACAGGTTGTCTAGCTCTCCTGCTCTGAATTACCTAAACTTCTCAGGGGAGACATGGTTAGGTACCACCCCCCGAGTCTGGTCCTCTATATACATGTAGGTTTAGGGATACAAGACTGGGAATGGTCATTCCTGGCACCAATCAACTCCCCTATGATGAAAAGCCAAAACAAGGAAGTCACAGGATAGCCTAAGGAAGTGAATTTGGGGAGAGGGTGTGGGAAGGGAGGCTGTGGGGCTTGAACTTAGGGCCTGGGCACTGTCCTTGAGCTTTTTGGCTCAAGGCTAGCTAGCATTCTACCACTTGGAGCCACAACACCATTTCCAGTTTTCTGATGGTTAATTGGAGATAAGAGTCTCACAGACTTTCCTGCCCAGGCTGGCTTCAAACTACGATCCTGAGATCTTAGCCTCCTGAATAGCTAGGATTACAGACATGAGCCGCTAGTGCCTGGCTAGGAAGTGAAATTTGATGTCAGGGAACAGATCCCAAAATAATACCCTGGTTCCAAGTCTCTATCCTAGCCAGCAGTCTCAGCCTTTCTCCTTCCTAGTGGGCTAATCTTCTACAGTCCGGATGTCCACCAGGACCTTATTCTGGATCTATAAGTCCCTGGCAGGTGAACCCAGACTATCCCAAAGCAGCAGCCACAGCCAACAGCCCTGGGTCCACCTCCCGCATCACAGGGGACCCGTGCAGACGCACACCCGGTGCAAAGCATGTGCAGGGGAGAGGCAGGGAGGGGCAGCACATGCAATTGTCATGGGAGCAGAAGCATCACACACTGACCTTGAAACTCCAGTAGTTTGGCTGCTGATGGAAATAAGAGAAGAGATGGTTATGAGGAGGTAGGAGGTAAGGTACAGGTTTGAGACCCTTGGAGAACTCAGTTTGTTCCACAGCCCTCCACCCCACTCCCAAAAGCAGGAAGGAAGGAATGCTCATCTCGTTTCCTATGAAATATATCTCATTCTCTACTGAGACCCCAACATCCTGGTGCACTCAGGATGGACAGGCTTTTAGTCTGCTGGATGGCAGGGGTGGAGGGAAGGCAGGAAAGAACATTCCAATGTTTGCAAGCCACATTATAGCTATAGTAAGTGTTGTCAGAAACTTACAGTTAGGAAGAAAAGCTCAGATGACTGTAATGCAGAGAGCCCACAAGACAGTTAAAAGAGGGGAAGAATTCATGTGGACTTTGAGGTCAGAGAGATGGCACCTGGTTAGGGGAGGCTGAGTAAATTTTCCCGGAAAAGATAGCATTTGAGATGGGTCTTAAAAATGGAGTCACTGGAGACTGGGAAGAAAGTCATGTGAAGGGGAAGCATGGGAGGGTGGCCAGGGGCAGGCAGGCAGAAAGAAAGAGTGAGGAAGTGTAGTCTGCATACCAGTGGGGCTGGAATGCAGCCTAATCTGCCATTTCCCAGGCTGCAAAGGCACTGGGGCAGGACACTGAGAATAGTGTGGTGATCCAGATTTAACTGGGTGGGCAAGCAAGAAACACACAAATGGGGCAGAGTGGAATCAGAACAGGATTCCAACAGGGCTGAGGAGAGGGAGTGGAAGAGAGTGGCTGAGGTTTCAGACAGAACAAGCAGGCCTGTGTGACTGGATGGGCTTGCATTGTGGAGAAAAGTGTATACCAATGGCCTCCTTGCACTGGGCAAAGGATGGAGAGCTATGAGCAGCAAAGGGAGTTGGGGTGTCTGGGAGACAGTGCAATGCCTAGAGCTGGTGAGCTGACAGAGCTGACAGAGTTGTAAGAGGGGAGGGGACTGAGACTGCTCCCCCTCATTCACAGTCACCCAGGGCCGCCCTGCCTTCCCTAGAGACCAGAAGGCCCTTCCAGATGGCTAGGGACAAGGAAGGAGCAGTCCAGAGAGCACGCTGGTTCTTGGCAAGGCTGAGGGCACCCTGCTGACCGGGGCCAGGCTCAGCAGGACAGAGGCAGCAGATGGCCGGGCCCTGGGGTGCCTGGCACAAACAGACAAGATTCCCCAGGCCTCAGAGTCACTGGCAGAGGAGAGGGACATTGGGAGATATCCCTGAAGGGGGGAAGGACATGAAGCTAGGGTGGCCTGTGCCATGTGAATGCTTTCGTGGCAAGAAGTTGCAGAATCACCTAACATAGGCTTAGCTGAGGCACCCCACCTTGGGGTGGGGGTGACACTGGACTGGAGGTGAACTAAAGAAAATTGACTTGCCAGGACCCCCCCCACACACACACACAACACACCAAGCCACAACTGCCATTTCTCCCACAGCGATGGCTTTAAAAGATGAAAGAAAAATGGTCACATACCAGGCAGAAGAACGGGACACAGAGCATGTGCCCAGCATTGCCTGGACTAGCCAAGGACCAGTGGATGCCCACAGGAGCTGAGGGGTGGGTCCACGGTGGGCCCTGGCCAGAGTTACAGTTGCTTTTGGCCTTTGAAGGGTAGGGGAAGGAAGCAAAGGGAGGAGACACACAGGAGGCAGCAGAAACAGGCAGAGGACAGTGGAAGGTTTACGATGAGAGTCAGGTCTGCAGACCCGGAGTGATAAACGGCTCTGCAGAGGAGGCCTTGCCCCTCACCCACCTCTACCACCACACCAGGCTCAGGCAATGGACACAGGGGCCACTCACAGCTCCCTGGAGTACTGAGCCTTCCACACAAGGACACATGGACTCTCATATACATCCTTAGATGTATCAGAGCAAGAACACCCAACCCACGAAGGCACACAGCATGTAGAGAGAAGCGGTGAGAAACAAACCTAGCAACTCAGAGGCATCCATTCAGAGACCACCCCCTTTAATGCACACCCAGATCCCCAGGACTGTGACTCAATCACACTGTCTCACAGACAGATACACCCAGTCCCTGAACATCAGTCACACCCATCCTCAACATACATTAAAGTCACAGATAAAAACAGGGATACTCCTCTCTCTCTCTCTCTCTCTCTCTCTCTCTCTCTCTCTCTCTCTCTCTCACACACACACACACACACACACACACACACACACACACACTACTCAGGCTACAGAAACACAGAGTAGCACACACATAGCACGTGCTCATGGCCTCACAGAAAAAGTCCTTAATCCCCTTCCCCCTACTAGCTGGTCGGGAGGCTTATGACCACCTTAGCCAGACATGATGTTTCAGAGATGTGATCTCTTGAATTAAGAGGCAGGTGTTCTATCCCCAATCCTGCATTGATCTCAACACAGTGGACTTGGGGTACCTTGTACAGATCACCTGATTTCCCCTGCTGTTCCTGGAGGGGAGATGGAGGTAAACCCTGGCCATGAGGGCTATGCCCTGAGTTCTAAGCCTGCCTACATCCACTGGTGGTCACCTGGTAGGAACAGGTCACAAAGGGGCCCAAGGGAAAGGTTGTGGTGGCATCGGTGCTCCAGGTCAGCCTAGCCCCAGGAAAAGGTGCAGAAGGAAGAGGAGCATTGGTGCTCCATGAACTTGGATGGACGGATGAGTGGTTTTAAGATGCTTTCCCAGGACTTCTGGCTCTGAACCTCAGCATGCCTTTTCCTACCTCTTTCCTTTGTCCTGTGTCCAAAAAGTGGGGAAAATAATCCTCTTCCAACCAGCCCCACCAGGAATGAGGTACATAGTTTCCTGGCAACTCACTACCCTTGGAGGAGGAAGAGGCCTCTGTGGAGACCAACCATCCTCTTGTCTCTTTCCAGGAGTTAACCCATGGGACAATCCTGGGTGGCTGAGATCAGAGGCTCCTCCCCTCTTCTCCAAGGAGGACACTCCCAGTCATTCTTCACCCAACTTCCAGTCCCCCCTTTCTGAGTTATTTCTTCCTCCTGTGCTGTGCCCAACAGTGTCTAGTATATAGCCGGCCCTGAACAAATAGGTGGCAATGAATAAATGCCAACAAAATAAGACCAGCCCGTGGGGGAGGGGTGACTGAATACTCAGCCTGGCCCTCTTCCCTTCATCTCCATCTTCTGGCACAAGGGCCTTTCAGTCTTCTGGGTTCATTCCCCGGGAACTCCCTACATGAGAAAGCCCCTGGAGGGAAGGCAGAGGGCAGGAGTGCCTCTGGGATCTTTCTGCTCACCCCAGCAAAAGCCACACACACACACACACTCACACACTCACACACTCACACACCTCAACACTCAACACCAAGGCCAAGCTATGCCCTCTCCTACACTCAGGAAGGGCCTGGCTTTCCCAGAAGTCAGGAAGAAGGTGAAGAAGTGTGTGTGTGTGTGGGGGGGGGGGTCGGGGAGGCTGCAAAGGAAAGGCCAATGCCTAGAGCAAAGCTGCAAAGAAGAGTCTACAGAGGCTGGGGCGACCTGAGAGGGCACTAAGAGGGTAATATGGAAGCCAGCCATGCCTAAGAACAAGGATTTCCATCCATGGGGGAAGGGACTTCGGCAGAAACCCAGGAAAGCAAACTAACTCCCTGAAGAGCAGAAAAAACAGCTCTGCCCATCCCTCTCCCCGTCCCCAGCCACTGGCCTTGGGCTAGGGTCCCTCCCCCTGCAGCTGGCTGAGTCCTCGCAACCCAAGCTCTGGGAGGGGCGGGGACCGAACCCCTCTAGTGAGTCTTAGCCCCATGGGGGAGGGGGTCCTCCCCGCACCTCCTCAGGGCCAACATTCTCGGAGAACTAGGTGAGTGCATGACCCCTCCTTGACCCCGAGCCCCGACGACCACCCACCCTCCAGGGAAAAGAGACAACCATTGGGTTCGCACCCCCTCCCCCCTCCAGCTCCTAAATCTGACTCCGCCAGCCGGGCGCACACACCCACCTCTCAACTCGGGTGAACATGCGTCTCCGTAAACAGGCGCCCCTGGCTCGAGGGGGTTCACGGCGCCCCCGCCCCGGCTCCGCGCGCACGCGCGACCCTCCCTGCCTCCCTCCGCGCCAGGACCGACCCCGGTTCCCGCCTGCCCGGCGCGGCGCGCGCGCGGAGGGGGTGTGCTTGCTGCAGGAGCGGCGCGGGGGCGAGGGTGCACCCCGGGAAGGTCATGACTTTCCGAGGCTGGGGGACGGGGGGGGGGGGAAGGGACGGGGACGCCTGCCGCATTTTGGAGGTGGGGGCTGGCCCACATGGAAAGCACCTGATGCGGCGGGGGAAAGGAAGGGGGTGTTTTTCCGAGATCGGGAGACCCGCAATGACGGCGCAGCCCCCCACCCTCCAACCCTGGACCGCCCCTCGTTGCTACGGAGCCGAACCCCAAGTCCGTGTCCCCGCCCCGCGCCGACCCCCCCCCCGCCACGGCCCCCAACCTTACCTGCGGCTACAGGTGTAAGCGCGGGGGCCCCCAGCCCCAGATCCTGCGTCGGGCGGGGGAAGGGAGGGCGGCCCCCTACGCCCACCGCCCCGGCTCTCCCCTCCCCCGGCCGCCTCCGCCGCCGCCGATGCCCTTTGCTGCAATGCGAGAGCCGCCACTGCCGCCGCCACCGCCGCCACCGAGCCGGCCCGGGCCCCGGTCGCCCCGGTAACCACGACTCCACCTGGCGCTGCGCGGCGCGCCCGCCGCCGCCGTGCACATCCCCTCCCCGGCCCCCACCCCCGGCGCGGCCCCGCCGGCGCAGCCCCGCCGTGGAGCGGCGGAGGCTGGTGGCTGCGTCGCCGCGGTCACCCGATCTGCCGGCCCGCCGCCCGGGACTCGGGTTGCAGCAGGAGAGAGGGAGGTTAGACAGCCTGGAGGGAGGCAGGGGGAGGGGCTGTGGTTTGCTCTAACCTCCCGATCTCTTCCCAGGGTCCTCCTCACTGCCTCCACCCACACAGGTCGGATCTACCGCCTCCACCTTTCGAGCCCACAGCCTCCGCTCACCAGAGTCTCAGCTGTGCACCTTTCCCTTTTCATTCTTCCGCTGACTGAACTCCCTGCTGAGTCTGGAAGGCCTAGGATGCTTAAGTTTTCTTGATGGCTTCTGCTGGGTGACTCTGGCCCTTGGCTAAATGTCTCTGACTTTACGGAAAGAAACCTCAGAGTTATCTTTGGGGACAAAGAGTGTCTTAAGCTCCAAGTAACAAGTAATGCCAAGGCCCTGCACACAGCCTGGGGAAAGTTTCCTCTCCCCTCCATTAAGAGTAGATGGCAGATGTGGACAGACCATAACAAATCACAGAGTCCAGCCTCATATCAATCACCTCGACCCTTAGATGTCCCCTCTCTTAGATGTTCCTCTGGGGAACTCCAAGCACCTGTGCACACTGCACCTGTCCTCTGCTTCATCTCCAGCCTTGTCCCAACAACTTTGGTCTCCATAGCACACCCTGTCTTGCTCAGAACAAGTCCGTCCCACTTGTCATCCAGTCTGGGGGAAAGACACATCCTTATTCCTTAGTTGGGCCAACTTGGGGCTGTAGTGGGCTCAATGCCCTGCGAGTGATGCCAAGTGTGTCAGTTGATTGCTAGACTTGAGTTATGCCCAACTCAAAACGCCCAGACTGTGGAGGCTTGTCATTTCCTAGGTGGTCACAATGACCTTTCATTTACTATTTCTTGAAAAAGTCAAGGCATATGAAGACCAGGACCCCTTCCACACCCTGGATTTGCTGCTTCTATCCCCACTCGTCCACACACACATACAAGATAAATATCCTTTAGTTGAGACCTTCCTGTGTTGTCCTCTCCCCTCCACAACTCTTAACTCCCTGGTCCCTTCTCCCTGTTCTGGCCTTATTATTCTTCCCTGACAATAAATATCCAGAGGAACCCAGCTCCTAGTATCTTGTCTAAGCATGCCACTGTCTACACTGACATCTATCTTCCCATCAGGCATACTGAGGTTTGGTGAGGAACTAGGGAATAAATTCAGAACCAAAGGCTACATGCCTAAATTCTCTTTTTTCTTTTCTTTTCTTTCCTTTTTTTTTTTTTTTTTTTTTGGTAGTGGGGGCTGAACTCTGGGCCTGGGCGCTATTCCTCAGCTTTTTAGCTCAAGGCTAGAGCCCTACCACTTGAGCCACAGCACCACTCCCAGCTTTTTTCTGCTTATGTGGTGCCGAGGAATTGAACCCAGGGCCTCATGCATGCGAGGCAAGCTACCACTGAGCCAACTTCCCAGCCCCCAAAATCTCTTTTAAAAAAAAATTGAGATTAAACCTTGACATCGCAAGAAGGAAGGGAGAGAAACATCATGTAGAACTTCCTGGTCAGAAGTCAGGGGAAGGTTGACTGTGTTCAGAAATGGAAGAGTATGATATGAATAGGGAGATAAGATGATCTCAGTTGGGGTTGTGGGGGGGTTGGTAAAAGAATAAGAGGCTCCTGAAAAGCCATGGAGTAAGACAGAAGTTCTCCTGTTTAAAGGAGATACTTATATGTGTGTGTGTGTGTGTACATGTTTAAATCATGAGATTGTCCCTCAAAAAGTTTGTTCCTTCAAACCAACCAGGTTTGGGGAGGTAGTGGTAAGAAGTTAGACAATGGGGGTGGGGATGTGAGCATAGGACATAGAAAGTCTCCTGCAAATAGGGGGGTTCCTACATAAAAGGAAAGGGATGCAAAATAATTCTTCTTAATATCCCCCCTCCAAAAAAAAAGCCTTCCCAAAGCCAAGCTCCAGCATGGATTTGGGGTGGGGGTGGAGGTGGGTGACTCACCTGGGCCGGCTGGCCAGCCCCGGAGGGGGCGGAGTCGCCATGGAGGTGGGAGCAGAGGGAGCTGAGGAGGCACACAGGGTCCACGGTCCAGCCGCCAACCTGTGTGTGTGAAGCCAGGGACACCCCATTAGGGGGAGCGGGCAGGAGCCGCTGGGGAGGGGGGGCTGGGATAGGATAGGCAGGGGCATTCCTGAGGCAAGCCTGGATATCAGGCTCACACAATAGAGGGACACTAGGTCTCTCACATTAGCTGGGTCCTCTGGAGTGTCAGTCATTCCTCTCTGGCAAGGGTAGGGTCTTCCCCAATACAAGTCCCTGAAATTCTGATCACCAGCTCCTCCCTGGTGAGGGCCTGATCACTCTTCACTAAGTATGTCCCCTTCAACCTCACAGAGATGGGGACTACGGAGCAAGAGAGGCTCACCCCAGTTATATGCATACAGAGTGTGTCCCTGCCATCTCCATGAATGTGTCTTCCTTCTACTCCAAGGCCACCTGCCCTGATTCCCTCAGAATTTGCTTGTTCCCTAATGTCCTCTGTCCTGTCTCTCAGTTGTTCCTTTCCTCAGTCAACTATTTGGCAAGCCAGCGCCATGCTCTGGCACCAGCTACTCCATGGCAACTGAACAGGGCCTGGTGGGTGTCTGCTACTCACCCTCTGAAGGACTGAATGGTTCACCACGACAGAGGAAAGGAATGAACTTGTGATAGGGTTGTGCTTGTTTTCATTCCCTGAGTATTTGTAGAGTACTTACTGAGTGTTTACCAGCCAGACTCCTTGTGCTAGGGAACATGCCAGCAGCCTTTGAGGCCAGAAGCATCGTCTTTTCCAGGCCTACCACCTTTTGAAGCTGCCACTCTGGCTCTTTTCAGCTTTCTCCAGCTACACCTCCTGAGACATCTCCAGTTGCTCACCCTCTCTTCCTCTCTCTCCCTCTCATTGGTTGTGAGGCCTAAACTCTGGGCCTGGGCACTGTCCCTCAGCTCTTCAGCTCAAGGGCCACAGCACTACTTCTGACTTTTCCTGCTTATGTGGTGCTCATGCATGCAAGGCAAGCACTCCACCACTGAACCACCTTCCCAGCCCCACCACCCAGTCTCTCCAGCCCACTATTTTATACTACACTCCCAACATGAGCTGTCAGCACCCAATGGACTCACAACTCCTTGCCAATCCCAGTGATTGTCCCATCATTTCAACTTCTGAAGTCCAGGTTTCTCCTGCCAGCCCCTCTTTCAGGGGCCTTTCTTCTGTTCCCCTCAGGGTTTCTGGGATCCTCTCCCTAATCATCATAGGCTTCCTTCTCATCTTAGATTCCATTAGTCCTAGATGGCTCTTACTCTCAGATCTCACATCCCATGTCCATATCTGCTTTGACCATGCTCAGGTCTCCCAGCAATGGTCTCACTGGAGTCCAGTGCTGCACATCTGCTTCTGCTGTCTAGCTGTGAAGGCCCCACCCACTCCTTAGGTTCTTCCCTCCCTTCCCACATGCTGCCTTATCCTTTTGTTTCTCTCCAAGGTACCGACATCTCCCTGTCTCCACTTTTTCCCCCGTCATTGCCTCCTAGAAGCTTAAGTCTCCCCTCCCGAACCCCCAGTCCTCCTGCTTCCAGATTCCCAAATACCACAAACCCTGCCCCCACATCCAGTCTCCACCTTCCTGCCCTAGTGTCAACTGGTCCCACAAGTTTCCCATACACACACTCTCTAAGCCTTTTCTGCACCAGCCAGGGGGACCTCTGCACCACTCCCCAAACCCAAGTCTGGGCTCATGTTGCCTCCCACCCCATGCCTCCTAAACATTCTCCTCGGCCTATTCAAATCCCATCTTTTTAGATCTTGTGTAGGTAACTCCTCCTTCAGGAAGCCTTTCTGAACAGGCCTTCACACCTGATGTCCCTGCCCCTTAACCCCTCCCGAAGAGCTGTACCTCTTATAACAGAATTTAAGCAACTTTTCTTCCCAGCTAGCATTCATAGCAAGTGTCCTTAGCTGGGAAGGAAGGATGACATTTGATGACAAATGTCCCTGCCCCACCCCTCCAAGCCAGAGCTCTCAGAGAACCCACTGAAGGGGGTTCCCTGAGGACCAAGGCCATACTCTCATCTCACAACTCTTCCTTTTCCCACCCTGGATGCTGCTCCCAGGACTCTGGAGCTATGAAAAGGCAAAAGCCAGACAGAACTGGAGATGACATCAGGGGGACAGACAAGGTACCAGAAATGTGCCAACATCCCAGTCACATCTACTACTACCTGGAAAAGGGAGCAAGGCCTGACACCCCAACATGTGAGTGAAAGGCTGCTGATGGGATTTACTACCATTCCTTTGTTCCTTCTCCCAAAGGGAACAATGCCAGAGTCCTAGCAGCCAATACACCAGCCACCATTAAGACACACACCACCCACCCCAATGCAGGACTGAAGGCAGAATACTAGTTTTCATAACTGAGAAGCTCATGCTTGGGTAGAGGGGTACATTCAGGGTATGTAAGGATCTGGGTAAGGTTGAATATAGGAAGAGACAGGTTCTGGTCCCTCCACCCCCACCTCTCACAACCTTCCTTATGGCACCAGAGATCTAAGCCACTGAGAGTAGAGGAGGAGTGGTGGCAAGGTCAGAGAGGAAAGAGGTAAAAAGACCCCAGTTCTGGACTCTGCTTTGCAAGAACTAGAGCCAGGTCAGATTCAGCCTACCCAATCAGGCTCCTGAGGCCTGACCGTCTCTTAGATTTCAGATTTCTGGAACCTCCCGCCCAAGTCCAAGCTCCCTAACTCTACGACTGGGTCCAACTTCAGTTGTTCCAGAAGGTCGGTCCCCAAAGCTGTCCCTGCCCTTTCCTCCCTTGCAACGACTCCTTTAGGACACGCCTTCCTGCACTTCCACCCAAACAACCTGGGACCAACTCCAGGTGCTCCAAATTCCAGGACAGCAAAAGAGGTTTGGAAGCTGAGCCCCACTTTCCTCCCCCAGGCCTCAGAGAAGACCTACCAGAGGCCAATACCCCGGAGAGAGGCAGCTCCCCAACTTCGCCCCCTCCCCGCACCCCGTCCCCAGCCCGCAGCCCCCCAGCCCAGCCCCACTCACCTGTTCTCGCATGCGGTCCTGCTGGCCTCGCAGGGCCAGGGCGTGCTGCGGGTACTTGCTCTTCAGGTGGTCCATGAAGGCATCGCGCTTGCGGTCGGCATCGGCCTTCTGGAGCCCGCTGAGCGCCTCCAGGCTCTGGGCAGCGATCACCGTGTGTCGCCGCTCAGACGTGTGCACCAGCCCCACGTTGGAGAAGCGCCGGCCCCCGCTGCCCCCGCCGCCCCCGCCCCCCAGGGTCCGGTACTCCCTCGGGTACTCGGCATCGTCCGCAGACAGCATGGGGGGGCTGCTCCGCTCGGGATCTGCGAGAGGGGAGAGGGGCGCGGTGGGTCATGGCGTGCCCGGCCTGGGGCTGCCCATCCTCCACCCGGGATCCTGAAGGAGTAGAGATGTTTCTAGGGTGTCACCCTTCACCGGGGTGCCAGGTGGAAAGTGCACCTGAGGCCCCAGTGGAGGGGAGGGGAGCAAAGCCAGGAAGCAGTTGGCTCCTCCTCTGTGGGTTTGGGGCCATAGTAACTGCAGTTATGCTGTCGCTGGGCAAGGGGCAAGGGCCGTGTAATGAAAGGTATCCCGGAAGCCTCCCTTGCTACACACACCCCTCCTCGCCCTTTCTAAAGCTGGTGGACACAGAGAGGGAAAGGGAGCTGCCTTTTGTACGCTCCTGAATTAGAGAGAAAGGAGCTTGTAGGCTATTCTAGAACATTTTCTAAGGAGAGGCTGGAGGCCTTAGTCTCCTCCCTCAGACTGGTATGGATCTTTAAACGGGAGGCTGTCATGGAAAGGAGTCAGGCATAGGAAACTGAGGGAATGAGGCCAAAGAACCCTCTCAGGAATTCCCAAGGGGATGGAGGACCAGGGTCTAGGGCAAGGGACAAGCTCTCTCCCTACCCCATCCCACCCCACCCCACCTCCAGACAGACAGACGGACGGACAAGAGAGGTTGGTCACAGAGAGAACAGTGAGAGATGGATTAAAGACAAACTTAAAGGAGAAAGAAAGCAGACAGAACAGCTTGAGCCCTGCCCCCTCCCTGCCACCTCCCCTCCCCTTCTTCAATCTCTTCTCCCAACACAGGCAGGTTCTAGATCTCTAAAGAGACGCACAGGGGACAAAGGACAGTACAAAACTGAGGAAAAATTAAAAAGGCCGGGGGTTGAGGTCCCCATACAGAATTCTGAGTCCCTTCAAAAATACCCAAATACCAACCCGCCATCCCTCCTTCCCTCCTCGCCCCATCTTCCCAGGCCTAGCCCTCTGTTCCCCATCCTCTAGCCAAACAGGTCACCCTTACCCCCTGGGGCCTGGCTAGGGGGCCCATCTTAGCCATATTCCTGGGCATCAAGCATAGATTTGCCTTTCTGGTCCCTCAGAAGTCACTCCCAGTGGCACAAACAATCTCCTAGGCTCACCCTTTCCCATCATCAACCAGAGTGGCATACCCTGAAGAAAGCCTAGGACTGGGGCATCGGGCTCTTCCTTGACCACCTGACCCCAGGGGATCCTTGAAGAGTGGGTTCTTAGCATCTTCTTTCCTACACACAGCCATGGTTTACCAGGCCTGCTAGCAGGTCACAGTCACCCCTTGCACAACCACAGGTGGAAATAGGAGAGTCAGCCCCCCCAACCCCCTCCACACACACACACCCAGCTGAGGCTGAAGCAGGCATATCTGACATCTGGAGCACACAGCCTAAAGGATCCTGTACCTCCCACCAAAACCATAGTAAATACCATGGACACTGCTCCCCAGGGCCTCTCTATCATCTCCATGGTCTGAGAGTCCCCCAACTCTCCTGTGGGCTATTAGTGTAGTCCTCTGTTCAGAGATGGCTGGAAGATGGCTGCTGAGGCTCAGAAGCCCAGTGACAAGCCCAAAGCCACAGCAAGTGATACAGGCCTGATTTGACCCTAGTACTTATTAGGTTTTCACAGCCATGCTTCCTTTGACAGATGACAATTGTTTATTTAGTGGAGCGGGCACTGACCACACAGCACTGAGCAGCACCATGCGGCACCACATTGTGTGGACTTGCTTGTTTACCTGCCCCTGGTCTCCCCACCACAGCTGCTAATCTGGGATTGCTCCTCTCTTCCCCAAGTATTCTTCTCTGTCCCCTAGTCACGATCCTCTGCTGTGCTCCCCAAAGTGAGGTCCAGAGAGAGAGATGACTTTGAGAGAATCATTGGTTTATAGTCAGTAGTCATACCTGTATTTTCATAAGGGTTAGAACAAATCCCAGTGAGAAGTCAAACCACTGGCTTCATTGTTCCTAGGGATGGCAGTGAGATAAGGTTTCCTCTTAAATGATTTTTTTGTTGTTGTTGGTCGTAGGGCTTGAACTCTGGGCCTGGGCGCTGTCCCTCAGCTCTTCAGCTCAAGGCTAGTGCTCTACCACTTGAGCTACAGCGCCACTTCCGGTTTTCTGGTGGTTTATTGGAGATAGGAGTCTCACGGTCTCTCCTGCCCGGGCTGGCTTTGAACCGTGATCCTCAGATCTCAGCCTCCTGAGTAGCTAGGATTACAGGCATGAGCCACCAGCGCCCGGCTCCTCTTAAATGATTTTAAGTTCAAAGTGAGTTGAATTAACAATAATAACAACAAAAAAAAAAAAACCAACATTGCAACTGGGCATGGTGGCTCATGCCTGTCATCCTAGCTATTAGCAGCTACTCAGGAAACTGAGATCTAAGGGTCACAGTTCAAAGCCAGCTGAAACAGACAAATCTGTGAGTCTCTTATCTTAAACTAATCAGTAAAAAAATTAATCAGTGACAAGAGTGTCCTAAATGGTAAGAGCACCAGCCTTGAAGGAAAAAGCTAAGCAAGAGCACAAGGCTCTAAGTTCAGGCTACAGTACCAGCATAAAAACAAAGCAAAGATGATGCAAATAGAGTTCCCTAACATGGAGGAAACTGGGGAAGACCACTGCTGACTCAATGAGGCTAGGAATACTGAGGCCATCTCTCTGAGAGCCCAATCTCTGATCCTTAATAGCTTATGGCCAGTGAGTGGTACAGGGTGGGGGGGCTGTATAATATCCTGGGGGAAATGCTGAGGGTGATCTGGGTGCTGAAGAAAGATTGCCAATTAAAGCCAGGGAACTGTTTCCCATGACCCTCACCTCCTTCTCCTCCTTGGCTGGCCCTGAACAGCAGCTGGAGGTCTGCAGTCCCACTGCATACAGCTGAGCATATGGAAACCTGTACATCCCAGGAGCCCTCTCTCTGTGCAGGCCTTGCTCTGGACCTAGCTCTGGGTCCAGCCCTAGCCTTGTTGGGCCAGGATAATTCCCCTAATGCCAATGGCCAGACTTCTCTGCTCTGTGAGGGCTCTGGACACAAGTGGATGCTGTTGTGACAATTCTCCAGATTTCATTTTCCAGTTGCTTCCCCTCTGGTTCCGGAAGAGCTTCTTATCCCACTATCACCCCATCCCTCCCTTCATTCCTCCATGCCAGTCCGCTTTCCTCCCTGGAGGGGGTGGGAGTGGATCTTAGTGTGTCTGGGGGTGGGAAAGATGGTTTGCAAGCCTGAAGTGGGCAGTAACTATGGGGGACTTTGGGGGGGGGTCATTGGGAATGGCAGGGAACAGGCCAGGGGAGAGAAGAATGGAAACCCTTGATGGAGTTCCCCTAAGTCTTCCCTGGTGGCAGGGGAAGGGGACTGCTGAGTAGGCTTTGGCAAAGGGGGAGCAAGGAAGAGCCCCTCACTGCCTCCTGCAGGTCACAACTTCCCCCTAAGACACTGGAGAAAGTGGCAGGAGGTGCTCCTAGAGAGAGGTGGAGGAGGCAATCTGCTGTTACAGATAGGCAGATTTGAGAAGCTTTACAGTTTAAGAACCTTTAAGATGTGAGGCTTTATTAAACAAAGGAGGGAAGCTGAGGCTCAGAGAGAAGGCTGAAGCCTGGGTAACCCCGGGCTATTGGGTACACATTGAACTTGTCTCTTGCAGGGAAGGGTGGAGGTGCAGCTGGGAGGCCTAGCTGAGGTTTCCGGTTGGAACAGTCCTGTTGCCCTTAGGAGAGAGAGAGACAAGTATAGCCTTGGTCTGAGGATCACTCTTGAGCCTGCAGGATGCCTAAATGTCAGAGCAGGGAGGGAAGGGAGACACACGGCCAGGGACCAGGGACCGCAGAATTTAGTCAGCACCTCCCCACAGGGAGCCCAGGCCAGCCATTCCTTTAGGTATTCATTCAGTCTATAAGCTTCTTCCCTACTGAGTACAGGGTCTAATCTGGAAAATGGGGTGTTAACCTCCAAAACACTGCCCCCAGGATGAGAGAGAAGCTTTGACAATGGAGGAGAAAGTGCATTGTTTTCAGTGAAAGACATTCCTGACCTGTGGGTGTTGGGCCCCCAGCAGGATGACCTCCCCATTCCCTCGGAGCCTATTTCAGCCAAAAACCAGTCCTTCAGCTGTCCTGACCCTTTTCCAACTGAGCAGCCCAGGGAAAAAGCCAGGGAGATTGATTCCAATAGAGCAAGCAGCAGGATCCAGGCCTCAGGGCCTGGGCAAATCAATGTTTCCTATTGGTGTTCAGGATCTGGGCTGTGTTCCATAAGAGAGGGATATAGAAAATGAGGGCCCAATAGTAGAGAGGCAGGAGCAGGAAACTCTGCAGGTAGGGAAGCAGAATTGGGTATACATGGAGGGGAACATGGGGATTAAGAGCTAGAGAAATAAGGGAGGAGCTGCAGGGTCCCCTGTCTCTCTAAGGACACTCAGTATATAAGGACAACCATCATGTCTTCTTTATTTTTGTTTTGTTTGTTTAATGTTGCTGTGATTGATTGACTGATTGATTAATATAGAGTCTTCCTATGTAGCCCAGGCTACCCTTGAACTTGCAATCCTCCTACCTCAGCCTCCCAAGGACTGGGATTATAGTTGTTTGTTACCATGCCCAGCACTACAATCAGAGGGTATAATGCCTGATCACTAAGCATTAGTGAACTGGAGCATCTGAATAAAGGGAAGCAGGGAGTGAGGAAGGAGGCGGGGAGGGGCCTCTGTCACTCAGCTGAACCAGGGCAAGAGAGGTAAAAGCGGTTGAGGTAGGGGTGAGTAGGAAGCAGTGGGTGCCCCCCAGTGGAAGGTAGAGGATAAAGGCTTGGGAGGACAGCGACATTGTTATTTGTTCCACCGATTCTAAATTATACGTTTATTCATGGGCCTGACTTATTTTTATCCTCCACCACATTCTTTTATATGAGATCACTGTAAGCTCGTTATGAGAATCAAGATCCCAACATCTTAGTGACACCATGTCATAAGCACTCAGGCTCTCCCCACCTGGCATCTTTACCCCAGATGTCACTCTCTACTCCCAATGTTTGCCCATGACATCATCTTCAGAGAAAAGAATGGGGAGAGGGGAACAGGAGGGAGAAGGCAGGACGACAGAGACAAAGGGGAGAAAGTAGAGGGAGAGGAGGAGCCCCAGCTACAGAAAAAAGGAAAGGACTTGCAGGGAAGAACGCTGCTGGCAGGCAGTATCTCAACCCTCAAGCTCAAAGATCTGTCTTCATCTCCCAGGATATCAGAGGCCAAGCAAGGTCTGTCTCTGTCACATGTGTGTCCCCTGTCTCCTGTCTGGGCAGAGGTAGCGACTGGGCAGGAAGGGAAGACAGGAAGCTCTCAGAGTGACACCAAATTGGGAACCCACAGGTCACCCGGCACCGTGAGTGTATGTAGGTGACTAGAAGGGGAGAGGGCCCACCTCACACTCCACAGTGCCACATCCATGCACACCCACACATGCACACATGCAAACACACATAGCACAAGGCTCCTCCATTCCCCTCCAACAGTTGAATCAAGAGGAGCCCGAGTAACCCAGGAGGAGCCCTAAGGCACTGCCACCATTAATTGTGCCTGACAACTCCATCCTGCTGCCACCAGCTTTGGTCAGGAAGCAAGCTGAACACAGAAGCTGGAGGTCAAAGGTCAAAGGTCACCCAGGACTAGCTCTGACTCAAGCTTGGCATCTACCCAGGGAACTATCTCTGGCCCTCACCCACCCAGCGAAGGACTCAGTCTCTGCCTTTAGGGACCTGGCAATTTTTCCTGTGCCTAGGCTCCTCACCCTGCTATCTGTGAGTCCTTGGAGCAGAAGACCATCTGTGTCTGTTTTCTAGAACCAGCTTTTCCACCTCATACCACAGCAACCAAAGTCATTTTCCGGGCAATTGCCTTTCTGTAAACATTCCTGTATAATATCCCCCCAAATTGCTAATGCCCAGCGCCCTGTTGAGTCTCTCTGTCACTCTAACAAAAGCCTTGGAGATGGGGGGCTGGAGAGCACAGCTGATTGAGGAAGAGGTGGTACCTGGACTGAGGATTCAGAAGGGGTCCCCAATACCTGTATCCCCTGGGATTCCCCATATCTTGCCAACTCAACTATCCCTCCCCCCCAAAAAAAAAGGTCAAGCCACCTCAGAGAGCAAGGGGAGGGGGAGAAAGGGAAGCGACCTCATTAGAGGCAAAGCCTGGGAGGAAAAGACACTGACAACCTGGTGGAGACTAGACCATGAAGATGATTTCACCGGGCGCCGGTGGCTCATGCCTGTAATCCTAGCTACTAAGGAGGCTGAGATCTGAAGATCACAGTTCAAAGCCAGCCCGGGCAGGAAAATCTGTGACTCTTATCTCCAATAAACCACCAGGAAACTGGAAGTGGCACTGTGGCTCAAGTGGTAGAGTGCTAGCCTTGAGCTGAAGTGCTGAGAGACAGCGCCCAGGCCCAGAGTTCAAGCCCCACAACCTACCAAAAAATTAAATTAAAACAAAGGCGATTTCTTGGTGACATGAGACAGAAATACCAAGGAGACAAGGCAAGGCCAAGCAAGCTACCATCATTTGGTTCTCAAGGAGGGTCAGGACCCGTCTCTCTGGCTGTGATCTACGATTGGGAAAATGGAGAAGAGAGAAGAGGCCAGGGAGAGCCCTTCCCCACTCAGATGGATCCAATCCAATACCCAAGCTCTGACAGTGATAAAGGGAAAGTGGGCAAGGTCAGAGGGCTTCAGGGGATCCCTGGCTGGTAACACACCTGAGGCCTCTTCCTCATACTCTAGTCTGCAGAGCCCGGAGGCCTCTCCTCCTGGCACAGCCAAGAAGTTGACAGCCTGAGTCACCACATGGACTCCCTACTGGAGAGGTGGTGGGGCAGGGGTCAATCTGTGACCTATGTCTCTGTGGGTTTCCATTCCCAGGCCCAGGGCCCCCTGCTTCCTAGCATGGGGACTCTGGGGACATAGGGGATGACAGAGCCCTAGAGGCAGCCAGGAGCACTGGAGCCATGGAGGGAGGTGGGGAGGGTGCAGGGCACTGCCAGTCACAGCTTCACGCAGGCAGAAAAACACAAACCAATTTGTGCAGATTTAAAACCCACCGAAGGCCACTTAGTTGGTAAACGAGTTGGAATCTAATTAAAGGACCTCATCAGGGCTGGGGAAGGAGAGCTCACCTGCCTAGGAGCTGGGAGGGTGGGGCCTGGGCTTTAGCTATTCTCAGTAGAGCTTCTAGGAGCTTTCCAAGGGGAGGTTGCATTTGGAGAATTGGGTGAGGGCTGGGGGTGGCCGAAAGATGCCTTCCCTACCAACTTTTCCTTCTTACCTACCCCTGGTGGTCCTGCTGGTTCTGTTCTCTCTCTCAGGCTGGCGACAGGACTGCAGCCCACCTTAGACTGAGCATACCCCTAAAGTCTAGATTAATTAGGTGGTCTCAAGGATAGAATCAGGGAATTGAGGGCTTGGCATCTTTGTTGCCAGGCCTGGCCTTGGTACTACCTCCGCTTGCTGCCTAGCTCTGTGGCTATGAAGTCTTTGCACTCTCCCCAGACTTCATCCAACTCCCCAGGGCCCCAGGCCCATGGCAGCTCTCTAACCCTGCTGGCCTGAGGCCCCCTAGCACACGCCTCTTGAGTGGAAATGTCACCAGAACTTCCCTAGCCCACCATACCCAGAAAAATCACACCATGCTCTTGCTCTAGGCAAATGCTTGTCACAGTAGAGAAACCAAAGCATACAGAACAAACCTGCCCAGGTTACCCATGCTGACCCTGGCAGTGGAACCAGAAGTGGAACCCAGGTGTCCTGGGCCCTGGGGACAAGGACTTCATTCCACTATGCCACTTCCCAGAAAGCAACTGCCAAGGGAACCCCTTGCCAGGCCTTAGGCCCCAGGAGATCATAGACTAACAACCTCCAAGTCAGAAAACAGACTGCAGCATAGGGGCCTAAACAGACACATACAGGGGTCACAGCCCAGCCTGGTAGGGGGATACACCCCACACAGAAGTCTGGGCCCCTCTACATGATAACCCTATCACACACTCAGACAAGACCCCCCTCCCCCTCTTTGCAAAAGGGCCACACATCAGAATTTCAGATACACAGCCCTCCCTCTTCCCGCCGCTCCTCCCCTCCCACACACAGCCGGCAAAGCTGTGGCATTAGCCAAAATTGTCACTGAATTTCTGGATGACAAAGCTCTGCTCAAACTCAGCTCTGCTGCTGATTAGTTGCATGACCTTGAGGAGGTCAGAGGCCTCTCTGAGCCTCAGTCCTCTCATTTGTTTAAAAAACAAAACAAAACAAAGCCAATCACAGACAGCCATGCAGGTTATATACAATGCCTTCAGCCAAGAAGGTGAGTGGGGGCCAGTTCCTTTCCATCTACCCACAGCCTTGTTTTCTTTTACTCGGCTGTCAGAGCTGTATCATATGGGGACCGTGGGCTTTTACATTTTAGCTTCTAATGAAAATTTCAGCTAATTGGCTTCCCTGGGAAGGGAGGGGTTAGAGATCCAGGAAGGAGCATGTCACCCTCAGTCTGAAGCCTGAGCTGGAAAAGCTGGGAACAGCCCTGGCGTGTGTGAAGCTCTGTTAACAAGCTGACTCCTGTGTTGCATCTCCACCGCTCACGTGCCCAGGGAAGGTGTCCTGAACGCTTCTCCTTGGAGAGGCATTGGGGGAAAAAAAAACACAGGCTGGGAGGGAGGGAAGAAACAGGAGATGGTGGAGAAGGGGGCAAGGTGCCTGTCCTCCTAGCTTGCAGGAGATTGCTAGAGTGCTCCAGCCTAGGGTGCAGTACCTGGAGCCCTGAGTATGGGCAGAGGACCTTTGCTTACCTCAACCTGCTGCAAAAGGTGAAGAAGACCCACTGGCCGCTCCATCCTATCAAAGGGACATAGAGTCCATACCCAAGTATTCATGAAGAGCTTCATATATATTAGGCAGAAGACTGTCTTCCCTGTAGTCAGTCTCTCCTCCAAGGCTTGACCCAGCCAAACAGCCCCAGCCACAGACAGCTTCTTAGTCACCAGCATAATCGGGGCTCCTGCAGGCTCCAAGAACAGACTCAATGGCCTAGACATACATCTCCTGGCTCTCACTTCTGTGGTCATACCTGTGTGGCCAGCACAGGCCTGGCCCAAGATTGCCTTGCCTGCATGGTCCACAGTCCCAGCATTCAATGGGACTCACTAGCCCAGCCAGGACCCAGACCACCACTCAGACTGCCCTGACTCCCTACCTGCCATCTTGGATGCACCTGGATAGCTGGCACACTTGTAGTGTGCCCATGTACACATATCAGGAGCACACAAATCTCCCCAAAAGACTTTCAGGGGCTCCCTCGTGTCAGGTCAGTACATCTCTAGCTTTGGGTGAAAAAAATAATGTGGAACCCCATTTGCCCTTCCTGGGGAACTCTCAGGTACCTCCTCAACCCTCTCCCATTTTGCCAAGTTCAGGGGTTCCTTGCTGAGGTGTCTATCTCATATACTAGCTTGACGGGGGGCCAGAGACCTCAAGGCCACCAGACTGATCAATACTTAACCAATGAGGCAACACCAAGGCTGAAATTCTCCTCTGGGATTGGAGTACTCTGAGCCCTCCTTCTGCTTGGGCCCCGCCCCTAGCACATGGCATTAGGCAGGTAATCACCCCAGCTTCTAGCTGCTGCTGAAAGGTAGAGGCAAAAGCTCTCAGCCCTCACCTCTATCACCCTGTAAGTCAACTGAGAACAACCAAATCTGTACCCCATTACTTCCTCTCTCTAGGGGTGCCCAGATTAGCAGCCTAAAGTAAGGGAAAGGCGGAGCCCAGAATTAGAAGAGACTCTCTTGCCTGGCTGCTATATCCAGAGAAAGTCAAGCCTGACCAGATAATACCAAGGAAAGTTCTCTAACCTGAGCCCTTCCAACACCCATCCCTGAAGAGTCTGGAAAGGCAGAGCCCAGGCGGAAGGTCAGAGAAAACAGCCAGTTTCCCTTCTATCTGTTGAAGGTTCAAGTCTCCTTTTTCTCATATCTGCAATACCATCTTGAGCGAAGAGTCTGAAACCCGGGCACAGGGGTTTCAAGCGCTCAGGGTGCACTGGGTGATACAGTGCTTGCCTATCCACAGTATCAAAAACCAAATAAATGAAGTGGTAGATAAAAACAGAGGAAGAGCCATCTTGGACGTACACTATACCCATATGCACACAAACACATCAGGAGTAATCCTAGCTACTCAGGAGGCTGAGATCTGAGACTTGTTCAAAGCCCACCTGGGCAGGAAAGTCCGTGAGACTCTTACTTCCAATTAACCACCAGAAAACTGGAAGTGGTGCTGTGGCTCAAGTGGTAAAGTGTTCTCCTTGAGCTGAAGAGCGCAGGGACAGCGCCCAGGCACAGAGTTCAAGACCCACAACCGACAAAAAACAAACAAACAAAAAAAAAAAAAACAGGAAGACTCAAACCAACCCAGGCTTTTTGGGTGCCTGGAAAATAAAATGTATTGGTGAAGTGAGACTTCTGATAGCCCTGTCTCACGATCATCTACGAGAGACCTAATTCTCATAGTCACTGTGTAAGGCTACTCTCTCACTGTACAAGTGATGAAACTGAGGCTCAGTAAAGGATGTTGTCCCAGGTAGGAGTAGGTAAAGTGGAGGAAGAGCCAAATTGTAACCAAGGTTCTCAGCCCAGCCTCCCATCTTTCCCCCTGCCCCTAACACAGAGGCTGATTCTGCCACCTTATCATCCCTGCCTTTGTCTCATGAGGACCAGAGCTCCCATGTCC
Source organism: Dipodomys merriami (assembly GCF_024711535.1). Taxonomy (NCBI): domain Eukaryota; kingdom Metazoa; phylum Chordata; class Mammalia; order Rodentia; family Heteromyidae; genus Dipodomys; species Dipodomys merriami. The sequence goes on along the minus strand of NW_027203270.1, from coordinate 29,252,901 downwards.
CTGTCAGTCCCCTCCAGGAAAGACACTCAAACAAACCTCTCCTGGTAGAGACAGGGGAGACCTGGCTCCAGGGATTAGGTGAGGGATGGAGAGAGAAGGGCAGAAGGACATCAGGCAAAGGAGCCACCTAGAAGCATGGAGTGGTAAGGGGCTGGAAAGGTCTCTGCTGTCCTGAACAGGCCTCCTGTGGAGCCCCTTCTTCAAGCCCCTGGTGGGCACCTTGTGGGTACAAAATTGCCTCCAGCTGGCCTCAGCCAGCTGCAAGTCCTTCCATTCTCAAGCCCAGTAGTGGGGACTTGGTGGCCTCCTGGAATGGAGACTTCATTACATCCAGAGCACTCATCATCTATGGACCCTCACAGGGGCCCAGAAGAAGGTCCTGATCTGTCCCTTCAAAAGCCTCTTCACCCTGCACCTCCTCCCATGGCCCAGATCCTCTCTAGGTGGTCTGGCCTCCAGCCTCTACCATTTGTACTGACCTTGGTTGGACTGCGTCCCCCCCACCATGTCACCACCCCTCTTAACTGGTGGCCTTAGACTGGCTCCAGAGGCCCTGACAAAGTCTCAGCAGCCCAGTGCATGACCCCTTTTTGCTTCTGCTATTAAATGCCTTCACCAGCCCTCCCTCCATCCCCTGCATGGATGCCTGGGGCATGACACCCATGCTCCAATCCCAGCACGTACCTTCCCGGCTGCCTGCTCCTGGGGCACAGGCTGCCTTGACCTTGGACCTCAGGGGCCAGCTTGCACCTCCTGCCTGAGCTGTGTGTCTCCCTGGCGGAGTTGGCTAAAATGGCTTGCTCCTCCAGGATGTTTCCATCTGCCTCAGTGCTGAGCCTCTCCCAGCGACTTGAGGGCTTTGCTCTGCATCTGATCTCCTAGCAGCTGGCCCGTCAGAGCCCCACCAATGCCCACTTAAGATACAGACATCAAAGGGCGTGCCAGGAGACTGAGTGAGCAGCTGCCCTGCCTGGCATTCTCTGGCTAGTGGGTTGGGGCCCTAGGTGCCCTGTCCAGCTGCCAGTCAGCTGTCTCAGAGGCACGCTCAGCCTCCCCCTGAGGACTGGAAAACCACAGCCCACAGGACAATAGCTGATGTACAATAACCACACAGTGCTTCCTCCTTGCTAACCTACTTCCTCCTCCCCAGTGCTGCCCCAGCCCTGCTGCTGAGGGCCCCAAGCTCTCTGAAGGAGAGGCTGCCCCTCCCCCAGCTGCTTCCCACACCGTGCCCCGTGTCTGCATCCCATGCTCGCACAGTGGCTAATTCTGGCATCTCATCAGACAGTAATTATGGGGGGAGATGAGCAGTGCTGTCATCGCTAGAGCTCGGCACCTGTCACCACGCCGCATCCCAGACCGCTGGGATGGGCCGGAAGCTGAAAGGGAGGGGTGCTTTTGTGTGAGGAGCACTAGCTCCCTCCAGTCTCTGCTACCCTCAGCGCCCCCAACCTTCCCTCCCCAAGGTGAACTGTGGCCACCCCAGGGCTCCAGGTTATCCAAAATAGCGCCTGAATATAGGATCAGATGTCACATAGACACACACTCCTGTGTGATACAGCAAGCTAAAGGTCAAATCTCACTAGGCTCTGACCTTGAATGAGTCCTTTCACCTTTCCAAACTTCAGTTTTCCCAGTGGCAAAACAGGGAAATAATGCCAATGTTGAGGGCGGGAAAAGGGAGGCTGGGAATTAGCAGTAGAGTGCTTGCCTAGCATGCATGAAGCCCTAGGTTCAATTCCTCAGTGCCACATGAACAGAAAAAGCTGGAAGTGGCTCAAGTGGTAGAGTGCTAGCCTTGAGCAAAAGAAGCTCAGGGGCAGTGCCTAGGTCCTGAGTCCAAGACTCAAGATTGGCAAAAAATAAAAATAAAAACAAAAAGTTGCGGCTGGGAAGGTGGCTCAGTGTTAGAGCGCTTGCCTTGCAAGCCTGAGGCCCTGGGTTCGATTCCTCAGCACCATATAAGCAAAAAGAAAAAAGCCGGAAGTGGCGCTGTGGCTCAAGTGGTAGAGCGCTAGCCTTGAGCTGAAGAGCTGAGGGACAGCGCCCAGGCCTAGAGTTCAGGCCCCACGGCCGGACCCAAAAAAAAAAAAAAGTATGCAAAGTCTCTAGCACAGTGCCTGGTATGTGCACAATCTCATATAGCCACTCAACAAACAATAAATCTCCTCTATGTACTAGACAACACGAAGGTGACAAGAGCAATGTAACATGGTCTAGCGGGGGTCATACTGAGGCCACACTGGTGCCTGGCTGGTTTATATTTACCATTATTTCTTTACATGGTACTGCCTATAAGGAGTAAACGTGTGTTTCTCCTTACCACAGTCTCTACCATTCCCTACTGTCCTCACTGCTGCTTCACTCATTTCCTGTGCCTAAGGGTACTGCATTTGCTGTACCCTTGAGCAAAATCAGACCAGGAGACTCAGTGATGATATACAAAGCTAGACTATTCAAGGCAGATCACACTGAGAGCCATGAGACAGTGTTCTGGGGGCTCAGAAAACAAAGGCCAGAAATGGGCTGGAAAAGAACTGGCTAAAGAAAGAGCATAAAGAGGAGATGACAAAGGGAGGATGAAGAACCAGCACACTCAAAAAAAGACATCTCAGGAGGAGTAGGGTTGAGCAAGTAAGGCAGAGATGAGCTGGAGATGGACCACAAAGGAACTCCACCTGGAGAAATACGGGGAAAGCTACCCATGTACAGCCTAGGGATTTAAGCTAGACCTGAGAAAGGCCGACAGAGAGAATGTGGGCCTGGAGCTGCCCAGTGGAGCCTGGGGTTATCTGTCTAACCTTGGGGCAGGTTACTGAACCATTTGCCCCCCCCCCAAAATAAATACACAGACGTTTTAACACAGTGCTCTGAGGCCGCCATTGACTCAGTACAGAGCCTAAGCCTGCACAGGCTCCCAGCACCAGCCCAGTAAATGCTGGCCCACCGTGCTTTCTCAACAGCAGAGATTTTTTTTTCTTTCAAAACTCAGCAATGTCTGAGTGTACCCCACACCCTTGCCTACCCCCCTCTAACCCTTCATGGTCCACTGGGCGCATGGGGCTTGTGGATCTGACACTGGGGTCAACTGTGACCACCCACAGTGGCAAAGCCCCTCACCCCACAGTGAGTTAATGATCTTCATGGCACTCTCCCGAAGCCATCATATGTTATTCTGCTTTGGTAACAAAGCAGGCCTGGACTGCTCCACCTCTTTAGAGATGCAGTGAGTCTCAGGAAGTACCGAGCTCTCCATTATTGGGGGTATCCAAGAGGAGTGGATGAAAGAAGAACATCCAAACCTGAGCTAGAGGCCCTGTCCCTGTCCCTGCCCAAGCCTGCCCCCCTACCTCCCAGCCTTCTGCTTTTGTCAGGGTTTCTGTTTGGGGGTGGCCCCGGTGACCAGGATGGTCAGAGGGGAAGGGCTGGTCTCCAGGGCTCTGCCTCCTCCCTGCAGCAGCTGAGGGTGGGGGAGGGAAGGGAGCAGCAGGCAACATCCTTGCTCTTTTAGGAAAATGGTAATTTTAATTAAGAGGCAGACAAACGAGTGCTTTGCAGATTGTCTCAGAGCAAAGTTATTAAAAAGCCATCAAGGCGGCAGCAGCAGCCACAGTGGCAAGGAGGGCAGCCTCCCCAGGCTGCCCACCTGGATTGTGGTTGCCTGGAGAGGGGCTGGAGGATGAGGGGCCTGAAGACTGCTGACAGGAGTTCCTGCAGCCCCCCTCCCTCAGAGGAGGTAGGCAGCCCCCAGACAGCCCCCAGGGCTGCCAATTCCAAAGGGTGGGACAGAAAGGGAACCAGCAACCAGGCCAACCCTGCTGGGGCCAGGATCTGGACCCCCCCCCTTTCTTGGTAGGGTCCCATGATGGAGAGAGGCACCCTTGGGTCAGGGGACATGCCACAGGGACATGAGGTACCAAGGAGCTATTCGCAGGAACAGGGGACATGCCACAGGGACATGAGGTACCAAGGAGCTATTCGCAGGAACAGGGCCTCATAGGGCATCAGGGGACATAGTCACCGTAGCTCATCGTGTGGACAGCTGCTAAATGGCACCCTCATGTTAGCTCCCCACTAAGGCACAGCATGCCCTCAGAACCTAGCCTGGTGCTGGCCTGGCCAGGAAAAGGCGCTCAATAGATTGTTATTGAGTGGATAGGGGAGGGAAGGAGTGACTGTATAAATGAAATAAATGAGCAAGTTTGCCCTCCTGCCCTGACATCACGTGGGCCGTCTCCTACGCCCACCTCTGGCCAACACAGGAACAGCAGCAACCCCACCACCGCCCCTTAACATAGCTCTGGCACCTGCTCTTTCCCCAGGCTGCCAGCCCCCTCAGATGACCCCTGGAACTTCTTCCTCCTCCTCAGGCACAGATAACACAGAGGCTTTGCAGCTTGCACACATATATACATGCACACACACATGCACACACATGTACACACAAACACATTTTCTGCCAGGCAAGGTGACCTCCCAGAGTTGGGCATCCGCGGTCCATTCCCAGCCCCTCAAGGATAGGCCCTCCCCCACTCTGGCCCTCTAGGCTGGGGAGGGTATCTGACTAGGGGGTGGGAGGTGGACATGGGAGGCCCCTCCTGGCTTACTAACCTGGAGACTTTAAACAGAGGGAACAGAGTCCTGGAGACTTCCCTCCGGAAGCACGCTGGAGCCCTGGGTAAGGGACAGGAAAGGAGGAAATGAATGAATGAATGCCCAGATAGGCTGGGAGGAGGGAGCTGGTGAGAGGGGGACTGGGCATGTGCTCCCAACATAGGTGGGTGGGGCCCACAGGGGAGTAGGGGGTCAGGGACAGAGCAAAGCTGAGTCTTAGGAGCTGTCCCTTTGGGGCCCACCAGGGTCCTGGGGGCGGCAAGGTAGAGATTGGGTATTGGAGGAAGAGCAGGACTGAAGGGGCAGAGACATTTGCAAGAGACAGACAAAAGGACAGACAGTAGGACAACACGGAAAACGGGGTGGGGGGAACCCAGAACTAAGTTCCTAGGACAGATAGTAAGCCAGGCTTTGTTCTCCCAGAAATGGGGTCAGTATCTTAACAGGTGCACCCATGCGAGACCCCAAATAACAGCATTTAGAGGACCCACCTGCTTTCCCTATCAAAGGTCACCCACTCTGGGAGGTCAGTGGGTTCGAGGTCAGAGAGGACTGTTGAGGACCCTCTCCCCGGCCCAAGAGACCCCCATCTGTCCATTCACCCCTGAGAAAGGCTCACAACAGGAAACACAAGCATTACACAGCCACAGGCGCCCACACTCACACTGGGATGGGTCGTGTGGAAGATGCACCTGTGCCCGGCCTGCCCTGCCTGAAGGCCCTTCCCCTAGGGCCTGCCCTCATAACCCCCAGCCCTCAAAAGGCCAGGATGGGGGCTCCCACACCTGTCTACCAGACCCTCCTCTACCCCTGCAGGAAGTCCTTCCTAAAGCTGTTCCATCTCCCTCATGCAGTGGCCATCCATGCCTCTATACCGAATTCCTTCTTGCAAGTAGGGGACTTGGGGGCAGGAGGGACCAGACCCATCCATACTCACATCACGTCTGGTTACAAGTTGCACCATCTCATGGTGCCAATTTTCCCACTGATTACCCAACACACCAACATCCCAGGGAAAAACAGCTGCCATACCCAGATGTCAGGACACTGACTAGAGGAGCAATCAAAAGGCTCACTAATGGGTCCAGCGAGCCCCCTGGATGGGCAGTGGGGGCCACAGTCAGGAGAAGTGAGAGGCAGACTGGTTACCATGGAGGGTAAAAGTACAGACTTGGAGCCTATCACTTCTTCTCTTTTTTTTTTTTTTGGGGGGGGGTCCGGTCATGGGGCCTGAACTCTGGGCCTGGGCGCTGTCCCTCAGCTCTTCAGCTCAAGGCCAGCACTCTACCACTTGAGCCACAGCGCCACTTCCAGCTTTTTTCTTTTTGCTTATGTGGTGCTGAGGAATCGAACTCTCATGCATGCAAGGCAAGCGCTCTACCACTGAGCCACCTTCCCAGCCCAACTTCCTCTTTTTTTGTACCAGTACTAGGACTTGAACTCAGAGCCTTGCTCTCTTGCTTGGTTTCTTTACTTCAAGGCTGGAGTTTTAATGCTTAAGCCACATCTCCAGTTTGAGCTTTGGTCTGGATAACTGAAGATAAAAGTCTCTTGGCTTTGGCTGCCCAGGCTGGCTTCAAACCAAGATCCTCAATCTTCAGCCTCCTGAATGGCTAGGAATTACCAATGAACTAACAATGGCAGCCCCAGGTTCTGGTCTCAGGCAAGCTGTGGTGAGGCTCTAGGTCTTAGGCAAGTCCTTAAAGATTTTCCTGAGCAAGCCCCTTCCTCAGTTGTGAGTAGGTCCCCTTCCCTCACTCAGTGAGGAGGAGGAAGAGGACAAGGAAATGACTATTTATTGAATATTTACAGAGTGTCAGCAACTCGGCCTAAATTACCTCAGTGATTCTGGGTACTCACCCTTATAAGGAAGCTACTGTTAATACCTTCAGGTAACAGATAAGGAAATTGAGCTTCAAAGAGGTGAAGCCACTTGCCCAAAACCACACAGCAAATGAATGTTCCAGTTCTGATCTATCTGACTATAGAACCTGAGTTTTTGGCCTAGGCCTAAATTACTTCCCACCCATCCTCCCAAATCTTTGACTAACTTCCAATTCAAAGCAATCTGGAAAGCTCTGACTGAAATCTAATCTTTCCATTGCATGCTCCAGACAAGATTTCTTTTCAGTGTCTCTCCACTTCATCCTAGGGATGGTAGGCAAATGATTGTGTTATCCTAGTATATTTAATTTAATAAGTTTACCCATATACCCATAATACATCCCCAGAATCAAGGTATTAAACATATCCATGTTATACACACACACACATACACACACTTATACTCACACACACACACACACACACACACACACTTGAGGAAACTTGGGAAGTGTGGCTATCACAGATATAATAACGGGCTTATAGATAAGAAATCATCTAAAATGGTTTCAGCACAGGTTCACAACTCCATAATGATGGGCAATCCTTTTCCTATGTTGTTGTATTCAGTTAACACGCATCCTGTTGAAGTTTTCTGTCTACATTCAGGAGAATTCAGAAAAGATATTGTCACAAAAGTTTTCTGTTCTTTTGATGTTTCTGTAAACTTTTCACATAATGATGAACTTAATGTAATGAATTGAGAAATAATCCTTCCCTTCAATTTTTCTGAAAATGTTTGTGAAGTACTGATATTAGGTATAGTAGTACACTGGGGCTGGGAATGTGGCTTAGTGGTACAGTGCTTGCCTACTATGCATGAAGCCCTGGGTTTGATTCCTCAGTACCATATAAACAGAAAAGGCCTGAAATGGCGCTGTGGCTTAAGTGGTAGAATACTAGTCTTGAGCACAGAGAAGCTCAGGGACAGCACCCAGGCCCTGAGCTCAAGCCTCAGGACTGGCAAAAAATAAAATAAAATAATAAATAAATAAATAAGCAGAAATATAATATATGGCTATCTATGTCACACAGCAGACCAAGTTTCAAGGAATCTCCACTGGCAAAAATAATACCTATCTGTTTTTCTAGATTCTGATAGCCTACAGAAAAAAAGAGCTAAAAGGCTCAGGGTGTAGCTCAGGGGTAGAATACTTGCTTAGCATGTAAGGCCCTGGGTTTGATCCCAAGTAACACTATAAAAGAAAACAAATAAAATGAGCTGCCAGGCACTGGTAGCTCATGCCTGTAATCGTAGCTACTAAGGAGGCTGAGGTCTAAGGATAGCAGTTTGAAGCCAGCCCAGGAAGGAAAGTCCATAAGACTCTTATCTCCAATTAATCATAGAAAAGAACTGGAAGTGGTGCTGTGGCTCAAATAACTATATATGGTTGATGATGTAGCTCAGTGGTAAGATATTTGTCTAACATGTTCAAGTCCCTGAGTTTGAACCCCAGAAATAAACAACAAAACCTCACAATAAGCCAGGCACAGGTACCTCAGGCCTGTAATCCTAGTGATTCAGGAGACTGAGATCTGAGAATCTCGGTTCAAAGCCAGTCCAGGCAGGAAAGTCCTTTAGACTCTTATCTCCAATTAACCACCAGAACACTGGAAGTGGCGCTGTGGCTCAAGTGATAGAGCGCTCTCCTTGAGCTGAAGAGCTCAGGGACAGCACCCAGGCCCAGAATTCAAGACCCACCACCGCGACAAAAAAAAACAAAAAAAAACCCTCGGTCTGAGAAGGTGACTCAGTGGTAGAGTGCTTGCCTTGCATGCATGAGGCCCTCGGTTCAATTCCTCAGCACCACATAAGCAGAAAAAGCCGGAAGTGAGGCTGAGGCTCAAGTGGTAGAGCGCTGGTCTACAGCTGAAGAGCTGAGGGACAGCGACCAGGCCCAGAGTTCAGGCCCCACAACCGACAAAAAAAAAAAAACAACAACAACAACAAAAACAAAAAAAACCTCACAGTATTCAATGCAGAGAGAAAACATTACATGAAATTATTGGTGGGAGGATTAAAGTGAACTAGATGATTGGCCTCATTTACAATTGTTTCTTTTGCTTCGTTCACTACATCATCCTTTTGAGATGGGGGTTCACACTATATTGCCCAGGCTAGCCTAGAACCTTTGGGTTCAAGTCATCCACCTGCCTCAGCTTCCTAAGGTTGCTTCCTAAGTAACTGCCATTACAGGCATATGCTCTTCAGTCCTTTTTGTTTTGTTTCCATTGTTGCCAGTTCTAGGGCTTGAACTCAGGGCCTGGACACTGTCCCTTACCTTTTTTGCTCAAGGCTGATGCTCTACCACTTGAGCCACAGCTCCATTTGTTCTTTTGCTGCTAATTGGAGACAAGAATCTCATGGTTTCCCACCCAGCCTAGCTTCAAATGTGATCCACAGATCTCAGCCTCCTGGGTAGCTAGGGTTATAGGCTTGAGCCACCAGCATGATACCAGTCATAATTTAAATAAATTAATTAAATTTTAAGAGCTGGGAAGGTGGCTCAGTGGTAGAGCGCTTGCCTTGCATGCCTGAGGCCCTGGGTTCAATTCCTCAACACCACATAAGCAAAAAGAAAAAAGCCGGAAGTGGCGCTGTGGCTCAAGTGGTAAAGTGCTAGCCTTGAGTTGAAGAGCTGAGGGACAGCACTGAGGCCCAGAGTTCAGGCCCTATGACTGGACCCAAAACAAACAAACAAACAAATTAATTAAATTCTAAAAGCTGGGCTGCCAGGTGCCAGTAGCTCATGCCTGTAATCCTAGCTACTCACAAGGCTGAGATCTGAGGATCACGGTTCAAGCCCAGGCAGGAATGTCCATGAGACTCTTATCTCCAATTAACCAACAGAAAACTGGAAGTGGCTCTGTGGCTCAAATGGTAGCATGCTAGCCTTGAGCTGAAGAGCTGAGGGACAGCACCCAGGCCCAGAGTTCACTCATCCCTATAATCTTAACTATTCAGGAATCTAAAATCTGAGAATCATGGTTCTGAGCCAGGCCAGGCAGGAAAATCTGTGAGACTCTTATCTCTAATAAACTACCAGAAAGCCAGAAATGGAGCTGTAGCTCAAATGGTAGAGCTCTAGCCTTGAGCAAAAGAAGCTCAAGGACAGTGCCCAGGCCCTAAGTTCAAGTCCCAAGACCAGCAAAAACATAAAAATGAAAATAAGTTCCATAAAGATAAATGTGCTGTAATGTAAGGTTAGTGAATGTACTGTTGATAGTATTATAGCAACCTTGGTGTGTGTGTGGTGGTGGGGGTGTGTTTGTGTGTGTCTGTGTATGTATCTGTGTCTGGGTGTGCTAGTACTAGGGATTAAACTCCTGGCCTTGGGCTCTTGCTTGGCTTTTTGACTCATGGCTGGCTTTCTATCACGTGAGTCACACTTTCAGTTCTGGCTTTTTGCTGGTTAACTGGAGATTAATTTGTCTACTTGGCTAGCTCCAAACCAAGATTCTCCCATCTCAACTACCTGAGTAGTTAGGATTATAGTTGTGAGCCACCAGCACAAGCTCAATCAAATTTTCTCATTTGTTGATTCCTACTAAGAGTATCAAACAAGGCAAACAGTTGGCCTGCAGGATTCTGCCTCATCCAATCAGAAGGAGTCTTCCAGGATGGGTGAGGGGCAGATGTTTCTGACTCTGGACTGCCAAATGAGGAAAGGAAGAGCTGTCAGGCTCAGTAGAGGAGGTCCAAAATTTCCTGAGCTCCTCAAAAGCCCCTTCATGTTTGACTACCAGAAGATCTAAGCTGGGGAGGCCCAAAAAGCCTGACAGTTGACAGAGTGAGGATCTATGTCAATCTTTTCTGTAGAGGCCTAACCTGTAAGAGACTAAGGACAAAATGGAGGAGGGGCCCAGGAGAGGATGCGAATGAACAAAGCTGTGTCTGTAAGGGCTGCTCAAAATGCCTTCCCTGATAGCTGGAATCATTAATTCTTCCCCAAAGAGGCAGCTGCTGGTGCTGGGGGTGACACAGGAGATGCTGCTGTCTCTGCAATGATCAGGCACCCTGGGATGGGGGAGACCACAGAACGCATCTCCCTCCCAGGCTCTCCACAAACAGTTAATTCTAGCTAGGGTCTTTCTGTGGAGGCTTTGGGCCCTGAGGCCTCTGAGTCTGGGGCCCTTTTGTGAGCCTTTGGGTATGGCATACCCCACCTATGCTATGGCCAGAACTGAGGGACACCAGAGGACTGGAGAGAGGATGGCTGGTGGAGGTGAGGATGGAAACATCCTTTCCAGGCTCAAACTACTCCAGTCCAGGACATACATGCAACCAAGCCTGCTGGCTGGCAAGTACTGGAACCCGGCTGAGTGGTAGGGTAGAAGTGGATGGGCTTTGTGAGAGAAAACATGGACTGGATCATAGTTTTTGGATGGGGTGAAGTGTGGCAAAGTCAGTTTTGCCAGGGTGGGAAGAAAACAGGGAGTTTGTAGTACATCCAGATCCTGTAGACACTCCTGAATTCATCCCCTAGCCCAAAGGACAGCTGGGGCAAGGCATGCTTTTGAAACAGGAGGAGTATTTGTAAGACTCTCTGGTGTGTGTGTGTGTGTGTGTGTACATACAACCACACATAGCACCTAATATTGTCTTGACCTTAATTTCCATTATTCCTGTGGCAAGACCTTAACTATCTCTGGGGAGAAGAAATGACAGCTGGTGGAAGGGAACATAAAGACCCTCTAGTCCCACTTTACTTGTACGAAAGACACTGAAGGCCAGAGAGGATAATGAAATTGCCAAGGTCACGCAACATCAGGGGAGACAGACCACCTGATAACAGTGTAAACAAGCTCTAGCACTGCATCTTACCTCTCTGCCCTGGAGAATGGAACAGTAACTTCCCAGTCCCTTCTGTTCTCTACTCTCTCTGGACCCCTCCCCATCTTAGACTCCTGCACTCAGCCAATGACAATGGTCACATTCTTCAGGATGTGCAAAGGTTACCTTGGAAGGTCATATTGACCAGCCCCATGCCACCAAGTATCACACTAGCCCACTTGTGCTCATGCACCTATTTTTGATGTGGCAAACCTTCATGCACAGGACAACTTTTCTTCCCATCTAACCTTGACTCCTCCTGCTGCAGCGTGGGCCTGTTTCCTCTCAAGCTGTCCTATGCAGAGAAAAGCAGGCTTCCAGCCTCCAAACCCTCTGTTTGCTCACTCTCTCATATGAAAGGATAAAGGCAGGGTATACCAGTATGGCTAATTCTGAGTCCCTGCATGTGTGGGGCACAAAGGGCAAGACAGAGGACCGTAGCCTGAGCCTGGAAGAAACAGCTCTTCTAGGAAATCATGCTGCCAAATCCTGAGTCCCAAGCTCAGCCAGAAGTCTCTGAGTCTCTCTCTAGTACCATTTATTATTAAGTACCAGGGGCAGTGCTGGATATTTTTTATCTGGTATTTCATTTATTCTTTACCATTACTCCATGATAAGAAATGAACCCAGAGTCGGGGGCCAGTGGCTCACCCCTGTAATCCTACCTACTCAGGAGGTTGAGATCTGAGGACCAAGGTTTGAAGGTAACCTAGGCAAGAAAGTTCTTGAGTTCTTATCTCCAGTTAACCACCAAAAAAAAGACAAAAAATGGAGCTGTGGTTCAAGTGGCAAAGTGCTAGCCTTGAGCACAGAAGCTCAGGGACAGTGTGTAGTTCCCTGAGTTCAAGCCCCATAGCCAGCAAAAAAGAAAAAAAAAAAATCCGCTAGCTATGGCAGTCCTTCCCTAAGATTAAGCAGAATCTTGACCACCCTGGCTGTGTTCTCTCTGGTCCAATTCTCCTTGGTGAGTTTATGATTTAGAGGATTTTTAAAAATTTCTTCCTTCAGAGGTTTTCATCATTAGTCAATGGTCTCACACTATCTTCTCCAGGCTACCCAATTTTACCCCAGCCATGCCCCATGTGGATGGAAGAAATAAGGTGGGACTGAGGCTGGGGTGGAGGGCACTGAATGAAGGGGACCTGGTAAAGCTCCTGGAATCTAGAGTGCCCCTGCCTGGGAGTGTGGTTGAGACTGTGGCACTTGGATTCCTATTTGGACCTTCAGAATTCCCTCCACAAAGGCCATTCCACCATCCTGCTTCTGCAAAGCTGGGATACCAGGCCAGACCCACCTGCCCAGGGAATGCTCAGCTTCCCCCTTCTGGGAAACTGGGACAGTGGGAGCCTGGGCCAATGGGCAAGGGGAGTTGGAACAGTGGGTGGGGCTCTGGGCTCAGTGTGGGTGGTGCCCTCCCCCTTCGAGCAGGCACTATTAATATATGCAAAGCATATGCAAGTCACCCAGAAGAGAGACACAACATCACTGGAATATCAGGAGACACCTTGGAGAATCAGCTCACACCCCCTCATTTCACAGGTGAGGAGAGAGGCCTGCACTGGGAAGGGACTTGCTCAAGGTCACACAGACACCTGGGCACTGAGGCTGGGTCTGAAGGAGGTTTCCTGATTCAGTCCAGCACTCTTTCTGTGATGGTCATGTCTTTCTTCTGGGGGAGGGGGATGTTACAACAGGGCAAAAGGAGCCCAAGGCCTGACTGGGGCTCCCACCCAGCCTATCAGAGGCCAGGGGTTGGGAGATGGATGGAACCTGGATTCCTTTTCCATTCTCCCTTCTCCCCTCTCCTCAGAGCAGGAGGCAGTCTGCAAAGAAACAGTGAGCATGGGCAGCAGGAAACTTGAAATTCCAAGGGTACAAAGGGGCTTGGGGCTAGCACTGGGTAAATCGATATCTGCTCTGGAAATGGAAGCAAGCTAGCAGGATACCTGAAGTGTCTGAGGCAAGAGAGGAAGAGCCCAATGTCAGGACAAGGTGCTGCTGCGGGGAGGGGCTGGCGCCCTCACCACAATCACACACGCATGCATGCACACACACACACACACACACACACACACACACACACACACACCCCTAAACGCACAACATCCCCCTACTGCTTGGACTCTAATAACTATGGCACCTGACAGACCATAATAGCCAGCCCAGACCCATCCCTTCTGAGGCTGCGGCTGCTTTCTGAGCACACACCTCCCTCCCCCTCTTTGGATTTCAACCTTCCAGACAGTCCTAGAAAGCAAGACCGCTGCTAGGAAAAGGAAAAGAAGACAGACAGATGGGAGGGGCAGCCAGAGGGAGAAAGGGGGAGACTAAAGAAGGTTGACAGGGAGGCAGGGGAGTAGGGAGAGAAAGAACATATGAAGGGCAGAGTGGTGGAAATGGGGGCAGAGAGGGAAAGGAAATAAGGAGGAGACTGATGGATTGGGGAGATGGTGGGAAAGTCTGAGAGGCCCAGAGAGGAATGTGGGGTCAGGAGTGCACAGAGGAAACCTGGAGGACAGTGTGGACTCCAGATATGGAGATAGGAGACCTGACAATAAGGTGCCAGGCTAGCTGCAGGAGTTGGGGACAATGCCTCTCCCCCTCTGCCCACCTCCCCAGCAGCTACCCTGCCTGCCAGGAAACCCATCCTCCCTTCCTGCTTCCCTCCCTTCCCTCCTCTCTCCCTCGGGGCAAGCAGGCACTGCTTCCCAGCCAAATCCAAAGCCTTCATCTCTGCTTTTTAGAGCCTGGAATGAAAGAAGGGGAAGCCAGTGCAGCCCTCAAACCCGCTGACGGCCAGATTTTTATTATCTTTGCTCAAATGGGCCCTGGGAAGCCAGCAAGAGATTCTTCAAAGAGCGGCTGAGTGCCTCATTGAAGCTGCACCTGCACCAGCCCTCCCACTGCAGGCACCATGGGCTGGGGTGCGACCTATCCCCACCCCCTCCAGCCCTGGGGACCAAGCCTCGGCTGCCAGGAACCTCATCCCTAACACCTCATGCACAGGCATGGGATACCAGGTCAGGAGCCAAGCTTACCCACCAGACCTGGGCCTGAGGGACATCTAGAGACAGCCTCTGTCCCTCTCTGGGCCTGGAAGACATAAATGAAAGAAGAACAGATCTCCTTGCCAGGACTTGGAGAAGACAAGTGCTTGGGATTCCTCGAAAGAGAAGCTTTTATGGCCAGTCCTGGATCCTTCCCTAATTCTACCTGCTCAGGCACTCACGGGCCCCTCCATTCCTCCTGACTCCCCTCTCAATCCCTTTTCCTGTACCCCCTAGCCCACTATGCAGAGGAGAAACACTTGGAACTGTCCATCTTCTAACCCCAAACACAGGTCCCACAGTTCAAATCTTCAACCCTACCTCCCTTCTTTCCCCAAGATTTAACCTGGGTGGGGATGGGGAGCTAAATAGACCAGGTACTTACTTCAAAGAACCCAGTCCTTTCTCCTCACTTCCAAATCAGGGGTTTGGCAGAGAATGCTAAGGCTGGCACTGGGCAGAACAGCAGTCATGCTCTCCCACTCCTCCCTCCCCAGCCTCTGACCACACCGTTGAGATCAATGCCCGCAGCTAAAGAAGGAATCAATGGTTCTAATTAAACCCTTTTTCTAGGGTGGGTCCCTGGCCAAAGAGACAGAGAGACAGCATTAAAGAGGTCCAGTGCCCTGGCAGGTCTTCTATACATCTTTAAGAATCTTAGAGCCATGCAGAAATCAGGCCATGAAGACCCAGACCCCCTGCATTAGACAAGCAGAATAATAAGTAAAAGCCTGAAATGGAGAGCCCTCCAGAGGGCTCTTTCCTTAGAAAGGTACCCTCCCTGTCTGAGACCCCAGTTGCTTCTTCCACAGTAGAAGCCAGAAGGGGGAACCCATCACATCTCCATCCCAACCCCGAGGGTCATCACAGAGAAGCAGTCATCATGGAAAAGGCGGAAGGAGCAGGTTTAGAGGGGGGCACTGGACAAAGACCCTCTTGTCCCCAAGGCAGGGTGGCAGCAAGCCAGGGCAAAGCCTTTGCACTTGCTGCCAATGGTGCCTGGGTGCCAGGCAGTCTGGGTGGGGATTTTGGGGGGGGCATCTTATTCTGGGAGCCCCCTCCCCTTCTACTTAGAGCCTTCATTCCCATCCCTTGCTTCTACACAAAGTCACCTGCAAAACCTCCCTGGACAACTCTCAGCCTGCCTGGAACACTTCTTTCAATGTGAATGCAGCCCCTGACCCTTACTCAGGGTAGCCCCAATCCAACCAGCACGGGTGAAACCCCCCAAACACAACTGCCCCCACATACATACATACACACAAAACCATGCCAGAAACCGCCACCATCCCAGCTGCCACCAGGGATGACAGCCGCACATTTTCACACTGAGTCTCCATCAAATGCATCATCAATTTTTAAAGACCAGCTAGAGGGATAGGGAAAGGAATGGGAGAAACTGAGGCACAGAGTTAGGCAGCAAAGCAGATGGCTCAAGGTCACCCAAACCAAGATACCCACATTTGGGAAGAAGATACCTTAACCACCACCCCTCAAAAGTCTTCACAACCCACCCAAAAGAACATTTAGACCCACAGATCTGAAGTCTGCTCAGCTTCCTCCAACTCCCTCCTCCTTTCCCCCCCCCCCACTTTCTTTGCCTTTCTCCCAGACTGAAGCTAGTACATCTCTCATTTTGTAGGGCTTCAGCCATGAACTCCCAGCTGGAGGAACCCACTGTCTTCAAAGTTGGGGGCTCTGCAGGACCTCCTCGCCTTGCAGTATGTTGAAGAAAGGGGCTGAACAGCCAAACCAGGCTCCCCTCCTTGTCCAACACCGCTGATCCGGCTCACCTGGCTCCCCTCGGCCCCCAGCGTCCCTCGGTCCAGCCTCCTCCCTGGGAGAGCGGGCACGGCCCTCCGCGGTCCTCTCCCACCAGGCCAGGGCAAAGCGCCGGAGGCACTGCCAGGGCTGCATGGGGAGGCCTGGGGCGGGGGGCGCGTACCAGCAGCCGCACACGCCCCGCCGGGCCCTGCCAGCCAAGCTGCGGAGGCACCCGGCCGGCCCCCTCTGCTGCCACCAGCATCCTGCTGCCCCCACCGACAGGACTCGGTGCTGGCCCGGGAGCTTCTGACGTAGCAGGGGAGGGGGGGTGCGTGGAGAGGGGGGAGCAGAGCGAGTCCCCTCCCCAGCCCCGCCCTCTGGCCCTCAGCCCTCCCCCTATCCCTCCACAGTCCCTACCTCCTCATTCACCCAGAAAGCCCTCCCCAGCTGGGGGCGCCCTCCCCTGCCCTCTGGCCTCTCCAGAGGGAGGGTTTAAGAACCAATAGCCCCTCCCCCAGCCCCTCCCTCTTGAGGGCCCTCTCTACCCTCCAGCCGAGCGGGGAGCAGGTCCCCAGTTTCTGCGACTGCTGCTGAGGCTCAGAGGTCTCCAGGGCTAGGGCCTCGAGGTGCCAGGGGTGGGGTGTGGAATACAGGCTTGTATCCTGGTAACACAGCCAACCCCAGAATACACCGAGCCCCTTCCTTTCCTGAGGAGGGGGCTGGTCCAGGGCCCACCGCCGTCGGCCCAGCGCCTGCACCCCATGCTGGGGCTGGGGTGAGGGGTGTGGGGGGGTGTTGCTCTTCACTTCTCCATCCTCTTCCCATCCCCCCTCCAACCTCCCCCGGCCTGCTCGGCTGATGGACCCCTCCCCTCCCCCATCTCTCCTCTTCCTCTCCCACCCCTCCTCCACACAAGCCCCTCAGCATTTCAACCCCTCAGGCCCCCCTCCCTCCCCCCCCGCCCCCCCCCCCCGGCACCGCCAGGCCCGATCCGCCCGGTCTCCAGCCTCGCCAACCCCTGACCCCCTGTCGGGTCCCAACACTCTCCCGAAGGGATCCTCCCCAGCCCGGCGAGTAGTGATCCGTGGTCCCCACCCCCACCCCCACCTCGCCCCGTACACCTGCGGCCCGAGCATCCCTCGCCCCGCGGGCCGCCGCCTCCCGGGTCCGGCCGCCGCCCCCGCCCCCGGCCGAGGGGAAAACACACAAAGAAAACAGAAATACCTTCCACTTAAGCATGGAGGCACATTAGGGAGGAGAGAGACAGGGACATGCCTTGGGACGGAGCGTTCCCCATCGGGCGGGGGCGCGGGGGGGCGGGGGCCCCGGGCCGGCCTGCCTGCCTGCCTGGCGCTCTCCCTCTCGCCGCCTCGCGGGCTCCTCGCTCGGCCCCAGCCCCGGGGCGCGGTGCCAGGCGGGCGGGCCGGGGGCGCGGGCCCCGCCGGGGTGGACCAGCTGGGAGGGCGCCGGTACCGGGCGTGTGGGTGCGCGCGCGCGCGCGGGCGTGTCACCGAGTGTGCGAGAGCGAGTGTGTGTGTGTGAGAGAGAGAGAGAGAGAGAGGGAGAGAGAGAGCGGAGCGCGCGCGCGGCCGGCGCGGGTGTGTCACTGCGGGCGGGAGCGCGCGGCGCGCGCACTCGGCGGTGGCCGGATGGTACAAAGGGCCGCCGGGGGTGGCGGGGGAGCGGGGGAGGGGGAAGGGGCACCGCGCCTTCACGCGCCCTCCGAGCTGCACCGCGGGATCCCGCAGCGCGCCGCCGGAGCAGGGGTGCGGGGCGCGCTCACGCTCCCCTCCCCACTCCACCTGCTCCACCCCCCCCACCGCAAGCCATCCTCCAGCCACAATAGAGACAAATACATTGACCCAGGACTGGCCACTGAGGGAGCACCTGCCAAGGGAGGGAGCGGGTCAGCTCGCGGGTGGGGGACCCCAGGGGCTCCAAGTCCGGGCATGGAAAAGCACTAGTGGGGAGGCGGGGCAGGACGGAAGGTGTGGGACAGGTTGCAAGATCGTGGAAAAGGGAGGGGGGCACTCTTCAGCCAAGGTGACCTCTGAAGGCAAGGATGGTTGTAGAGGCCCGCGAGAGTCGGGACCATTCTCTGCCACGGTGGGCACGTCCCTCACCTCCGGGCCCTCCCCACTCCTCAGCCCCAGCTCCTCGGGAGGGACCCGCCTCCTGGGCGCTCCCTGCTGGACAGCCTCCTAGCCCCCACTTTGGGGTTGTAGCCCTGCTTCACAGCAGCATGTTCTGGAGTGAGGGGACTCTGCTCCTCTGTCAAGTGAGACCCCTCCCCTCCTCCACAACAAAAGTAAAACACTCCCAGACCCTTTGTGTGTGTTTGCTGGTCCTGGGGCTTGAACTCAGGGCCTGAGAACTGACCCTTAGCTTTTGTATTCAAGGCTAGCACTCTACCACTTCAGCCACAGCTCCACTTCCCACTTAGTGGTTAATTGGAGATAGGAATCTCGTGGACTTTCCGGTCCAGGCTGGCTTCAAACTGGGATCCTCAGTTCTCAGCTTCTTGTGTAGTTAGGATTACAGGCCGGAGCTACTGGCTCTTAGCCTTTGCATGCAGTATTTGGCATCGCCATTGCTACTTCCACTACAGCCCGCAGAGCAAAGAGCTCGGCTCTGCCCCACCCCTTCCTGGTCCACTGTGGTTGGCTTACCTGTGGGCTTCTCCAAGTTCTCTCGCTCCAACCCAGGTGTACGCTGACCCCTCTTTGGGCAACTCAGACTGCTCCATCCTTCTGTTGCTCCGGTTTTCTGGCAAGTCCCTTCTCTCTCCAGACTCTCTTGGGAAGGAGAGGGTGGGCTGAGCCCCCTGCTTCCTTTGCTTACTCCTGGCATTCCTAAAGTCAGTTCAGACCCGCACAATACATATATCTTGGATTAAGGCCACAGGATAGAGTGGCAGGCACACAGAGAGCCCAGGAGAGGAGACCCCACCCCAAGTGGCCCAAATGACAAACCGGTTTCCCCACTTCTTGATCTACCCAGTGGCTGCCTTAATCTGGGCTCTCCTGCCTTCCTTCCCGCCTCCAGGCCTGCCTCTAAACCAGCCACATGCCCAGTTAGGGGCAAGGTCCCAGATACCCCTTACAGATCAATGTCCAGCTTCAGTAACTCAGGTGACAGAGCCAGGACTGGAGGAGGGGCCGTTGCGAGTTCCAGCTGGACAGCTCCGGAGGGCAGCCAAGAGCTATGTACCAGACAACACAACACACCGCCTGGGCACACGACCCCAGCAGTCGGCACCCTGACTTGTTCCCTCTTGGGCCAGCTGCCTTTCCCTCTGCCAACTGGATGGTGCCCATCTTTTAGCCTCTGAACACCCAGTGGGCACCTGTCCAGCTCCCTGCCTGGCTGCCTGCCCAGGATGGGCATGAGAGGCAACAGTCCCTGTGCAGAGGAGGGGGTCAGAGCGGATAGGGGTAACTTCCCCTCATCTGCAGGGCACTACTTTTCAAGTCTTTGGGAGCCCAGCTCTTGGGTATTCAGGCCCCCACTTAAACTAAACAAGACTCTGCCCCAACTTAGATTCCTGCCTACTCTTTACCCATGGTCTCTATTTAATCTTTTTACCAGCCCTATAGAAAAGGGTGTTTTCAACTCCATATCAGAAATAAAGGAATTGAGGCTTAGAGAAATATAGACCATTGGGCTGGGAAGGTGGCTCAGTGGTAGAGCGCTTGCCTTGCATGCATGAGGCCCTAGGTTCGATTCCTCAGCACCACATAAGCAAAAAGAAAAAAGCCGGAAGAGGCGCTGTGGCTCAAGTAGTAGAGTACTAGCCTTGAGCTGAAGAGCTGAGGGACAGTGCCCAGGCCCAGAGTTCAGGCCCCAGGACCGGACCCCCCCCAAAAAAAAAAAGAAAAGAAAAGAAAAAAGAAATATAGACCATTGCCCAACCTAAGAATCTCAAAGGTAAAATTTTGCTGGATGCTGGAGGCTCACATCTGTAACCCTAGCTACTTGGGCAGCTGAGATGGTTGGGATTGAGGTCTGAAACCATTCTAAGAAGAAGGAAAAAAAATTCAAGAGACTCCTCTAAACAAAGAGCTAGTCATAGTGGCCTGAATCTGCTACCCTAGCTACCAGGAAGCTTCACCTGGGTGGGTTGTGCCCGGGAACATACCTGGGCAGAAAGCAAGCCCCAAACTTGAAAATAACAAGCAAAAATCAGGGCTAGAAGCCAGGTACCTGTGGCTCATGCCTTTAATCCTAACTACCTCAGGAGTCTGAGTCTGAAGATCATGGTTCAAAGCCAGGAAAGCCTATGAGACTTTTATCTCCAATTAACTATCAAAAGGCAGAAAGTGGCCCTGTGGCTCAAGTGATAGAGTGCTCACTTTGAACACAAAAGTTCAGGAACAGCACCCAGGCCCTGAGTTCAAGCCCCAGGTCTGGCATCCCCCCCCAAAAAAAAAATCAGGCTACAGGCATGGTTTAGCAATAAGAATGCCTATTTAAGCAAGTGAGAGGCCCTGACTTAAAAAAAAAAAAAACTGGTGTGCCTGATGCCAATGTTCCCCACCCCTGCCCTCACCTAACCTGTAGACTAGGAGAGCCCTGGCACACCAAGTCTCATCACCATATTATTGTTAGTAGAGTGAGGAGCAGGACTAGGGCTCCAAGTTAAGACAGGAATTTTGTCAGTGATGGGGACCTGGGTACTCTCCTGTAAGTGACAGCCATTGGAAAGATGCTGACCCATAGCCTGCAGATATTCTGTCCTAACACTAGTTGCCAAGAAGCCACTGGGTAGTACCTGGTGGGAAAGGGTCTATGAATAAGCCCTCAGGAAATGGCACTGGTTCCAAAGGTGTCACTAGATACAAGGTATCCCTGACTTTTCTCTTCTTGAGTGAACTCCTTCATGAGGGCTCCCTCCATGAGCAGGGCCTTAAATCAGATTCAGATAGTAATTTTCATTTGTGTATCTCACATTGGGTGAGTTGTTTGTTTTTGGTGGTGGTACTGGAGTTTGAACTCAGAGCCTTTTTTTTGTGGTGGGGGGAGTTGGTTGTGGAGGTTGAACTCAGGGTCTGGTATTGTCCCTCTTTGTGCTCAAGACTAGCCCTTTACCACTTGAGCCACAGTGCCACTTCTGGTTTCTGAGTGGTTAATTCTAGATAAGAGTCTTATGGGGACTTTTCTGCCTGGGCCTGGCTTCTAACCACAATCTTTAGATCCCAGCCTCCTGAGTAGCTAGGATTACAGGTGTGAGCCACCAGTGCCCCAATACTCAGGGCCTTTTGATCTACTACTTGAGCCATGCCCCTAGATCCTTTGGCTTTACTTATTTTTCAGATAGACTTTTTTTCCCTGAGTCCAGCCTGGACTACAACACTCCTATTAACACCTGTGTAGTTGAGCCGACAATTCCTAGCTTGTTGGTTGAGATGGGGCTCACTAACTTTTTGCACAGAAAGCCTTGAACTGGGGCTGGGAAGGTGGCTCAGTGGTAGAGTGCTTGCCTCTCATGCATGAGGCCCTGGGTTAGATTCCTCAGCACCACATAAGCAGAAAAAGCTGGAAGTGGTACTGTGGCTCAAGTGGTAGAGCACTAGCCTTGAGCTGAAGAGCTGAGGGGCAGTGCCCAGACCCAGAGTTCAGGCACCATGACTGGCAGAAAAAAAAAAGAAAGCCTTGAACTGCAATCCTCTTCCCCCCCTCCCCCCCCAGTCAGTGGTGGGGCTTGAACTTAAGGCCTGGGCACTGTCCCTGACCTCTTTTGCTCAAGGCTAGAGCACTATCACTCTGAGCCACAGCTCTACTTCCAGTTTTCTGGTGGTAAATTGGAGATAAGTCTCACAGACTTCCCTGCCCCAGCTGGCTTTGAAGCCACAATTGCCCACCCAGTGGGCACCTGCCCTAAATTTTTACTTATTTCTAATGTACTAGTGTTTGAAGTCAGGGCCTTGTACTCACTAGGCAGGCTGTTTACTACTTAATCCATGCCCCTGACTTTTTTGTGTATTGGTTATTATTTTTTTTATTGTGAAAATACTGTACAGAGGGGTTACAATTACATGGGCAAGATAATGAGTACATTTCTTATCAAGCATTGTAGCCTCCTCCTTTGTTTCCCCTTCCCATCCCTTCCCAGCCTCCCCCCACCCCTCCACTCATCCTCCCCCCCCACCACCAAAGTTGTAAAGTTCATTTTCGACATGACAACGTGTACTTCTCATTGTGTTGGTTATTTTTAAGATAGGGTCTTGCTTCATGCCTTGACCAGCCTGGACTTTGATCCTCCTATTTGTGCTTTTCCCTGTCACTGGGATTATCAGGTACATACCACCATGCTCATCTACTGGTTGAGATGTAATCTCACAAATTTTTTATGCCTAGGCTGGCCTCCAACTATAATTCCCCCATCTCCACTTCCCAAACAGCTAGGATTACAGGTTTTGAGCAGTCTTGCTGGCTTGTACTTCACTTTTCATGAGTCCTTCATGTTTCTGATCATCTGAGTTAGGAGTTCATTTGATTCTCCCTCCCATCTAGAGATGCCTCATCTATGGAAACAAGGCCTCCCCACCTTCTCCCCCCCCCACACACACACAGCTGACCTGTGGGTCTCATAGAAGAATAAGAAGAAAGAAGCTTCCTGAACTGGATCAAAAACATCAAAGCTGGCTGGGAATGTGGCTTAGTGGTAGAGTATTGCATGAAACCCTAGGTTTGATTGCTTATAACCACATAAACAGAAAAAGCCAGAAATGGTGCTGTGGCTTAAGTGGTAGAGCATTAGCCTTGAGCAAAAGAAGCTCAGGGACAGTGCCCAGGCTGAGTTCAAGCCCTAGGAATGTCCCCTCCCCCCCAAAAAATATCAAAACCCCAAGCAGAGCTTGGGGTGGCCTAGTACACTCACTCTTCATGGATCCTCCATTCCCAGAGAAGACAGGCTTCCCCATCCTGTCATAAGGCCTCCACAGGAGGCTGGTATAAGGACAAGGCTGGGGGTGCCACCTCCTGATCAGGGTGAGAGTAGTTCCTTCTCTAGCCAAGAAAGGAGGATTGCTTCTCTAAGCTGGCATGGTGCCCAGCACAACCAGTGTGCCAGCTGCTTCCACCTGAGATGCCTCAGGTGCTTACCCACCCCCACTTTCATTCCTCAACAGGTAACCCCGCCCCTGCCCTTCCCTGAGTCTCTGCCAGGCTCAGCTCCTCCACAGGGGGGCAGCTGGCACATTTGAGGATTGAAACAGTAGGTTCTAATGACTCACCTTGTCTGTTTCTGGCTGCTTGCAAAAGGGAGGACTGGGAGAGCACCAAAAGGTGAAGATTCTCTTTCCTTTCCTCCAAGACACAGTAGTGGGTGGAAGGGTGGGGAGGCACCTGGGCAAACATCTAGGCAGGAGGGAGAGGAGCCTAGGAGGACTGAAAGGAGTGCAGAAGAAGATGCAGGGTAAAGGGTCATTTGGAAATGATGGCCAAGACCCCTGCACTGCCTACTCTGAACCTCAGAGCACTCTCCTCAAGATCCCCCCAAGAGCTGGGCACCCTAATGGCTCACACCTGTCATCCTAGTGACTCAGAAAGCTGAGCTCTGAGGATCACAGTTCAAAGCCAGTCCTGGCATTCAAATCTGAGACTCTTTTTTTTTTTTTTTTTTTTTGTCGGTCGTGGGGCTTGAACTCTGGGCCTGGGCGTTGTCCCTTAGCTCTTCAGCTCAAGGCCAGCGCCCTACCACTTGAGCTACAGCGCCACTTCCGGTTTTCTGGTGGTTTTATTGGAGATAGGAGTCTCACGGTCTCTCCTGCCCGGGCTGGCTTTGAACCGCGATCCTCAGATCTCAGCCTCCTGAGTAGCTAGGATTACAGGCGTGAGCCACCAGCGCCCGGCTAAATCTGAGACTCTTATCTCAACCACCAAAAAAAATCCAGAAGTAGAGGTGTGGCTCAAATGGTAGAGTGCTAGCCTTTGAGCAAAAAAAAGCTAAGAGCTAGCATCCAAGCCCCTAAGTTCAAGCTTCAGTATAGACACAAAGAGAAAAAGGGAAAAAAAGGTCCCTGCTTGTCTAGCTGGAGTATTTGATGAATCCCATAAGGCAGGCACACTGTACTAAAGTCAGCAAAAGGCAGTGAAGGAGGCTGGGACCTGTTTCTGTGTTGGGAAGAATGATCAGGCATTGGGGCAGAAACCACGGTGGCGGACACGAAGGAAGAGAGATGATGTTTTCCTCTGTCCAACTTGCATCTTGGACTTTCAACCATAGCCCAGTCTCCAAGCACCTTTACATCTACCTCGCTCCCCCTCCAATGTCCAGGAGTCAGTGACATAAATTCAAAACATCCCGCCCCCACCACAACTCCCCAAGGTCCCTCTCCTGGCTTGTTATTGTAATGAATGCAAATGGTGCTCAATAATTGATGGCTCTCATTAGCACTTCAAACTGCTTTCAGAAGAACACAGGGAGAAGTAGAAGGGGTTCTCTGGGGTCCAGCCCCCCACTGAAGAACCCCTTCCAGGTGTCTCCTGCTGGGAGGGGCTCTAGGAAGCCTCACAGAGGAGCCCAGCAGTGCCCCCACTGAGTGGGGGTCTCTGAGCCCAAGGCACCATCTTCGCTGTCTGATGGCAGGGGTGCTGACTATCTTTCCCATCCTCCTGGAATCTGAGGTGGGCCTTCCTCATGAAACTAACAGAATGACTCTTACATTAAATGGATAAGCAGAACCTCTTGGAGGGTTTGTTAGAGGAAGAAAGATGTCCACCCTTACCAAATTCAGGAAGGGCCTGAGAATATAGGATTCCCTCTCTCCCTCCTTCCCTTCCTTCCTTCCTTCCCCCTCTCCCCACCTCCACCTTTCATTTCATTATTTTTTTTTTTGTGCTAGTCCTGAGGCTTGAATTCAGGCACTAGTTGCTGTCCCTGAGGGTTTTTTGTTGTTGTTGTTGTTTGTTTGTTTGTTTGCACAAGTCTAACATTCTACCACTGGAGCTATATAGCTCCACATCTGGCTTTTTGCTGGTTAATTGTAGATGAGTCTCAAGGACTTTTCTACCTGGATTGGCTTTAGAATGTGATCCTCAGATCCCAGGCTCCCATAAGAATATCTATCTATCTATCTATCTATTTATTTATTTATTTATTTATTTATTTATTGCCAGTCCTGGGGCTTGAACTCAGCCTGGGCGTGGTCCCTGAGCTTCTTTTGCACAAAGGTAGTACTCCTATCACTTCAGCCACAGAGCCACTCCTGGCTTTTTCTGTTTATGTGGTGCTGAGGAATCTAACCCAGGGCTTCAAGCATGCCAAGCAAGGACTCTACCACTAAGCCACATTCCCAGCCCCAAGAATGTTTGTTTGTTTTCTCTAACAAGTTCCCAAATACTGTTGCTACTGGCCAAGGATCACACTTGGAGAAGAAGGGCAGAGACTGAGGTGGGGAAGGGGTAAGGGGGGGGAATCCTTTGTCTTTGTTTTTCCAGCTGAGGGTTTTGTCTACAAATGTGGCTTTGAGGCAAGTCCCAGCTGGGTCTGGCACACATAGGCAGTGCCTAGAAAATCTTGGTGCAGTGAATGTACTCCTCTCCCTCCCTATCACTACTAAGGCTGGTTCCCAGCTCCATATGCATCCCTGGCTCCTTCTTCCTGTCTGTATTTTGCTTGGCCACTGATACTGAGGGAGAGGGATGACAGAGTGGGCCTTGTGGGCCTCTGTCCCTGACGTGTGCCTGGTGCATGCTTCCTGCTGCCAACGCTGGTGGATATCATCTGGCAGGAGGAGGAGAGAATAATGGATGGGAGAGGCTTTCTACCACTTCACCTTCTCTGGGTGACCTCCTGGGGATGAGGAGCTTGTGATGGTGGTCCATGAACACTCATGCAGCACCTTACCTCCTTCCCCACCCACTCAGTCCCCTAGGCCTAAGAATTGCTTTGAGCTGGGCATAGTGGTACTTACCTCCTTCCCCACCCACTCAGTCCCCTAGGCCTAAGAATTGCTTTGAGCTGGGCATAGTGGTACTTGCTAGTAATTCCTCAGGAGGCTGAGGAGGATGGCAAGTTCCAGAGCAACCTGAGCTACACGGCAAGTCCCACTCAATGAATAGGACAAAAGACTCTAGGCTATTTGTTTAATTATTCATTTATTTATGGTACTTTGAATTAAACTCAGAGCCTCTTGCTTGTTAAACAAGAGCTCTACCACTTGAGCCACATCCCTATCCCAGGACCCTGACTTTAAAAATGAACAATAAAAAAGAAAGAAAGAAGGAGGGAAAAAAAGAAAAGAAAAACAAGCTGACACCAGTTACTCATGTCTATAATCCCAGCTACTTGAGTCAGATCTGAAGATTGCAGTTTTTGTTGTTTTTTTTTTCCAGTCCTGTGGTCTGAACTCTGGGCCTGGGCACTGTCCCTCAGCTCTTCAGCTCAAGGCTAGTGTTCTACCACTTGAGCCACAGTGCCACTCCCAGCTTTTTTCCGCTTATGTGGTGCTGAGGAATTGACCCAAGGCCTCATGCATGCGAGGCAAGCACTGTACCACTAAACCACCTTCCCAGCCCCTGAAGATTGCAGTTAAGAGACAGCCTGGACAGGAAAGTCCATGAAATTCTTTTCTTTCTTTTTTCTTTTTTTTCTTTTTTTTTTTTTTTGTCAGTCATCGGGCTTGAACTCTGGGCCTGGGTGCTGTCCCTCAGCTCTTCAGCTCAAGACTAACGCTCTACCGCTTGAGCCATGGCGCCACTTCCATTTTTTTCTGTTTATGTGGTCCTGAGGAATGGAATCCAGGGCCTCATGCATGGAAGGCAAGCACTCTACCACTGAAACACCTTCCAAGCCCTCTTTTGTTTCTTTCTTTCTTTTTTTTTTTGGCTGGTCATGGGTCCTGAACTCTGGGCCTGGGTGCTGTCCCTCAGCTCTTCAGCTCAAGGTAAGCACTCTTACCACTTAAGCCACAGCGCCACTTCTGGTTTTCTGGTGGTTAATTGGAGATAAGAGTCTCACAGACTTTTCTGCAAGGCTGGCTTTAAACCATGATCCTCAGAACTCAGCCCCCTGAGTAGATAAGATTACTGGCATGAACCACAGGCACCCAGCTTCCAAGAGATTCTTTTTTTTTTTTTTTTTTCACGTCAGACAGGTAATGTGCCCAAGTTGTAACAACGTTTAGAGAGAGGCACATATCACTCAAGTGTGTGAGAACCCAATCATCACGCTTATTACGCTTATGAACTGGAAAAGGATCCCCAAGAGATTCTTTTTTGTTTTGTTTTGTTTTGTTTTTGGGTCCGTGGTGGGGCCTGAACTCTGGGCCTGGGCGCTGTCCCTCAGCTCTTCAGCTCAAGGCTAGCGCTCTACCACTTGAGCCAGAGCGCCATTTCTGGCTTTTTTCTTTTTGCTTATGTGGTGCTGAGGAATCGAACCCAGTGCCTTATGCATGCAAGGCAAGTGCTCTACCACTGAGCCACCTTCCCAGCCCCCCAAGAGATTCTTATATCTCCATTAACCACCAAAAAGCCTGAAGTAGAGCTGTGACTCAAGTGGTAGAGCACTGGCCTGGAGCACAAAAGTTCATGGACAGTGTTCAGGCTCAGAGTTCAAGCCCCAGGACTGGCACACACAAAAAATAATAAATAGCCAGTTGCTGGTGGCTCACACCTGTAATCCTAGCTACTCAGGAGGCTGAGAGCTGAGGATCAAGGTTCAAAGCCAGCCCAGGCAGGCTTATCTCCAATAAACCACTAGAAAACCAGAAGTGGTGCTGTGGCTCAAGGGGAAGAATGCTCACCTTGAGCTGAAGCACAAAGGGACAGAGCCCAAGCCCAGAGTTCAAACCCCACAACTAAAACAAAAAAAAGACAAAACAAAAACCAAAAAACCAGGGGCTGGGAAGGTGGCCCAGTGGTAGACTGCTTGTCTCACATGCATGAGGCCCTGGGTTCAATTCCTCAGCACCACATAGTAGAAAGAAAAAAGCCAGAAGTGGTGCTGTGGCTCAAGTGGTAGAGTGCTAGCCTTGAACTGAGGAGCTGAGGGACAGCACTCAGGCTCAGAGTTCAGGACCCAAAACCAACAACAACAATAACAAAAAAGTGGCTTAAGTGGTAGAGCGCTAGTTTTGAGCACAAATCAGCTCAAGAACATCACCCAGGCCCAGAGTTCAGCCCCCATGACCGACAAAAAAACAAACAAACAAAAAAAAACATGCTTCAGCATGTTTGACTAGGCCTTAAACACAGGCCATGATAAGGGAAATAAGTCAGTCACTTAATGACATGTTAGATGATTCTGTATAGATAAAATATAGATCGGCAACATACAGACTTGCTTTAGGGAAGGGAAGAATGGAACAATTGTGTAATGGATGATGGAAGTAGTTGGGAGTTAAATGGAGGTGGTGGTGTGGCATCACAAAGGTACCAGATGCAACTGAGTTGTTTACTTTTGTTGTTGTTGGTGGTGGTGGTGGTCGTGGGGCTTGAACTCTGGCCTGGGTACTGTCCCTGAGCTCTTCAGCTCAAGTGAGCGCTCTACCACTTGAGCCACAGCGCCACTTCTAGTTGTTCACTTTATGTACACTGGGCACAGGTGGCTCACACCTGTAATCCTAGCTACTCAAGAGATCTGAGGACCATGGTTGAAAGCACAGTGGGTAGGAAAGTCCACAAGACTCTTATCTCCAATTAACCACTAGAAAACCAGAACTAGAGCTGTGGCTCAAAGTAGTAGAGTACCCAGGCCCTGAGTTCAAGCCTTACAACGGACCAAAAAAAAAAAAAAAATAGGTCTGGGAAGGTGGCTCAGTGGTAGAGTGCTTGTCTTGCATGCATGAAGCCCTGGGTTCAATTCCTCAGCACCACATAAGCAAAAAAAGACAGAAGTGGCACTGTGGCTCAAGGGGTAGCCTTGAGCTGAAGAGCCCAGGGACAGTGCCCAGGCCCAGAGTTCAGGCCCCACAAGCAACAGGAAAAAAAAAAAAAAAAAGTTTGTTACTACGTCACTTCAATTTTTAAAAATTAGGATAAAAATAGGAGCTAACAGGAGGTTCACTGATTCAATCCATCTGGGAAAAAATACTCTTTTTTTGTAAGTTTTTTGAGAGAAGTTTTCACTAGTTTTCAAGCTAGGCTTGACCTCAAAATCCTTCTGTATCAGCCTCCCTAGTGATGGATTACAGGCATGTGCCACCATCTGAATGTTTCTGTTACCTACTTTGGAAACAAGAGCTTATGTCCAACACACTACAGCCTTTCCCCAACATGTGTTCCAAATACTCTCAGAAGATGCTCAAAGGATCACAGGGTACTATTTGTGTGTGAGCGGAGGGGGGGGGGGAGAAGGGGGGGAAAGGGAGGGTGCCTGACCTAGAGCTTAAACTCAGGGCCAGGGCATTGTCCCTGAGCCTCTTTGTGCTCAAGGCTAGCATTGCACCACTTGAGCTACAGAGCCACTTCCAGTTTTTTCTCTGATTAATTGGACATAATAGTCTCACCAAAGCCAGGCACTGGTGGCTCATGCCTGTAATCCTAGCTACTTAGGAGGCTGAGATCTCAGGATCACCATTCAAAGTCAGTCTGGGGGGAAAGTTCTTAAGATTCTTTTTTTTTTTTTTGGGGGGGGGGTCCGGTCGTGGGGCCTGAACTCTGGGCCTGGGCACTGTCCCTCAGCTCTTCAGCTCAAGGCTAGCGCTCTACCACTTGAGCCACAGCGCCACTTCCGGCTTTTTTCTTTTTGCTCACATGGTGCTGAGGAATCGAACCCAGGGCCTCAAGCATGCAAGGCAAGAGCTCTACCACTGAGCCACCTTCCCAGCCCTCGTTAAGATTCTTATATCCAATAAACCACCAGAAAACCAGAAGTGGCACTGTGGTTCAAGTGATAGAGTGCTTGCCTTGAGCTGAAGAGCTCAGGGACAGTGCCCAGGCTCAGAGTTTAACCCCCACGACTGACAAAAAAAAAAAAGGGCTAGGAAGGTGGCTCAGTGATAGAGCGCTTGCCTTGCATGCATGAGGCCCTGGGTTCGATTCCTCAGCACCACATAAGCAAAAAAAAAAAAAAAAGCCTGAAGTGACGCTGTGGCTCGAGTGGTAGAGCGCTAGCCTTGAGCTGAAGAGCTGAGGGACAGCGCCTAGACCCAGAGTTCAGGCCCCACGACCAGACCCAAAAAAACAAAAGTCTCATGGACTTTCCTGCCCAGCCTGGATTCAAAGTATGATCCTCAGATCTTAGCCTCCTGAGTATCGAGGATCATAGGCATGAGCCACTGGCACCGGGCCAGAGTACTATTTTCTGGACCCAGACTGCCCCCACAAAACTTCCATCTTTGCAAGTGGGAGCCTCCCTTCCAAGCCCTGCCTCCCTCCTGAGTGGCAGCAGATGTTAAGTTGCGCTAGGAGCTCAATTCAGTTTCTGCAACTAACTCTGTGGTCTCCCCCGTGGCAGACCCCTTCCATGACTTTCTTGTTGCGGGAATACCTTTAAAATGCCCTCTGTTTTTCTTTACCACCAAAGATTTCAATCACACCTAGGTAGCCTTCCTGCTCTCTGGAATCTACATTACCCCACTTCCTTCCCCAGGGGCTAGGCCCAGGCTAGACAGGCTGCTCAGGGTACAGGTGGGGTGGGGAGACATTCTAGGATGAATCATACATGTTTACTGATCCCTGCATAGACCCTTCTACTCTAAGACCCTCACTGGTTCCCCCCTCCCTACAGCAGAGAATGATGGGACCCTGAACCCTTTGAGATTCGGACAACAGGTCTGTGTCCTCTCCCTAGACAAATGTACATATGTTCAACAATGACAAATATCTGTACCCAGATGACCTTTGTAGCCCATGATCCCTGGGGCACAGCTACTCACAATGTAGTCCACAGCCCAGTGCTGGCCTAACTGCTAGAGTTAGGAGTACAGAGATTTGACATTACCACAACATTGAGGCACATGACTGTTTTTTACTGTATTTTACAGAAATATAGGTGAAGAATCTCATTTGGATATTTAAGAGAAAAAAAAAAAAAGCACAAACTGAACACCAGTGGCTCACGCCTGTAATCCTAACTACTCAAGAGTCTGATATCAGAGCCAGCCCAGGAAGACAAATCCATAAGACTATTATCTCTAATTAACTACCTAAAACTGGATATGTGGCTCAGGTGGTAGAGCCGCTGTGGGCAAAAAAGCTGAATGAGAGTTTGAGACTCTTGAGTTCGAAACAAAACAACAAAAAAAGCAAAACCATTAATCACAAAGTTTAATTTATATAAAAATATCATATACATAACTATATATATGGATACACACACACACACACACACACATACACATACACACACATATAAATCCCTAGTTTATAACCCCTTCCTGAAGACAAGCCATAGAATCTAGAATTTCTTTTCCTTAAGGTGAGACCTAGAAACTCTGATCTCCTCTTCCTTTCAGTAGCATCTGAAGAAATGCTCTGGCCTAGACTTGTCCAATAGCAGCTCATAGGCCTCATCTTAGAGGGGTCCTGACCTATCCCAGGAAGGAAGGAATGCTGCGAAAGCTGCATGTCAGGCCTTGCTGGGGAAATGGGTTTCCCCGTGCAATCATGCTTACGCAATGATGTTGCCATAAAAATTCAACAGAACAGTGCTCAGGGTTTTTCACATAACTCAGTATGTGAAGGTCCCCAAATGGGTGGCCCAGAGAGGTCAAAGTCCCTCCTCCAGAGTGTAGCCCCTCCCCCTTAGGCATCTCCTCATCTGTACCCCTTAATACATTTCTAAGGATACGTCAGTTACATTTTTTTCCCTGAGTTCTGTGAGCCATCCAAGCAAATTAACTGAATCTGAGAAGAGAGTTGTGGGAACCCTAATTATAGCCAATCTTTAGAAACACAGGTAAAACACCAGTGCTCTGAGACTGGCATGAAGAAGGAGGGCAGGCTCCTGGACTGAGCCATCATCAGCCTATGAGTTCTAACACCATCTTCAGGTAGACTCTGTCAGAACTAAACTGTATTTGTGAGCTTTGTGGCTCTTGTCTGCTGCAGAACTGCCTGCCTGCCTGCTGGTAGGAGAAATCCCACACATTCAGTGTGGGAAATGATCTGTGTCCTTCCTGTACAGCAGGAGACACCAAAGCCAATGGGGTTAGCTTTCTCTTCTGTATTTCCTGAACTACCCAAAAGAGACTCTGGAGATGGGGGTAGGAGGATCACAAGTTCAAAGGGCAAAGTAAGCACCAGACCACTTCAAAAACAAAATATAGGGCTGGGAAGGTGGCTCAGTGGTAGAGTGCTTGCCTTGCATAAATGAGGCCCTAGGTTCAATTCCTCAGCATCACATAAGCAGGGGGGAAAAAAGCCGGAACTGGCACTGTGGTTCAAGTGGTAGAGAGCTAGCCTTGAGCTGAAGAGCTGAGGGACAGTGCCCAGGCCCAGAGTTCAGGCCCCACGACTGGACCAAAAAAAAAAAAAATACAAATTATATATATAAAAAGCCGGGCACTGGTGGCTCACGCCTTAATCCTAGCTGCTCAGGGGGCTGAGATCTGAGGATCACAGTTCAAAACCAGCCAGGGCAGGAAAATCTGTGAGACTCTTACCTC
The DNA here is from genome assembly GCF_024711535.1 of Dipodomys merriami. NCBI lineage: Eukaryota > Metazoa > Chordata > Mammalia > Rodentia > Heteromyidae > Dipodomys > Dipodomys merriami. Next base: position 29,220,205 of record NW_027203270.1, on the reverse strand, counting down.
CAATTAACCACCAGAAAACCAGAAGTGGTGCTGTGGCTCAAGTGGTAAAGCACTCCCCTTTAGCTGAAGAGCTGAGGGACAGCACCCAGGCCCAGATTTCAAGCCCTTGACACACAGACACACACACACACACACACACACACACACACACACACACACATATGCAAAAGGTATGGTTAAAGTGGTAAAGTAATAGCTATGAGCCAGGGCTTGAGGCCCTTAAGTTCAAACCCTACTACCCACCAAACAAAAAGCAAGCACATAAACAAAATAACGCCTGAAGATAACAAATTTATAAAGAGAAAGATTTATTTTGCCTCACAGTTTTGTAAGTTACAGTCCACTATCAGTTAATTCTGTGGCTTTGGGCCTGTGGGAAGGCTGCACATCATGGCAGCAACAAGTAGTGAAACAAAATGACATATATCAGGAGCCAGAGAGCAAAACAGAGAGAGGAAGTCACTGAAGTTCCACAATCCCTTTCCAGCACATCCCCCTACCCAGCTATGACCTAAAGACCTCCCGCTAGGCCCTGCCCCCTAAAGATTTCAGCCCCTCCCAAGAGGGCCACCCTGCGCACCCAACCTCAAATACACCTGCTTAAATCACAAGGTCTGAAAACTGGAAGAAGCCCAGTTTCACAAGAGCTAGAAGGATCCTGACCACCTTGAGAAACCAAGGGAAGGAGGGCTTGTCTATCCTGAAAAGGGAGAAACTAAACTAACAATCACCTCCTGTGCAAAGCAAATGGGGCAGGCAAGCTGGAGATCACCCCAGGGCTCTTATGTCAGCAAGAGAGATTGAAATTAGCTCTGAGTTCAAACTTCCTGGCAATGTGGAGAGGGAGATGCTGGCCCAGCCTCAAGGGGGAGGACTCTGGAGGACTCCCTACTTGGAGATCATTAAACTGAGATTACATGTGGAGGCCCAGGCAAGCCTCTGGGTGGCAAAAGCCTGGATAAATGAGAGCACAGTCTCCCCCAGAGGACAAGGCTGACAGCTGCATTCACAAGGCAGGGCCCAGAGCTTTAGTGTCTTCAAAGCTACCCCTCACATCACTGAAGAGGGAAAGGCAGCATTTGATCAGCCCATTTTGCTGAGGAGAAAACTAAAGGCCAGAGTTCTTCAGAAACCTGGGCAGGCCCAGTGCAGATGGCTCAAACCTGTAATTCTAGCCACTCAGGAGGCTGAGATCTGAGGATCCAGGTTCAAAGCCAGTTCAGGCAGGAAAATCCATGAAACTCTTCTCTCCAATTAACCATCAAGGGGTAAACTGCTAGCCTTGGGGGAAAAAAGAAAAGCTGAGAAACAAGACCCTTGAGTTCAAGCCCCAATACAAGAACAAAAAGAAAGAAAACAAAAACCAAAAGCCCTGGTAATGGCACACAGGACTCAGCTCTTCTGTCCGCATGTTTAATGAGATGGCTCTTGGACTGGAAGTTTCCTGAGTAGGACACAGGCCTCCTTCCCTGGATTTTTTTTTTTTTTTTTTTTTTTTTTTTGTCATGGGCTTGAACTCTGGACCCTGGGCACTGTCCCTGAGCTCCTCAGCTCAAGGTGAGCCCTCTACCACTTGAGCCGCAGTGCCACTTCTGGTTTTCTGGTGGTTTATTGGAGATAAGAGTCTCATGGATTTTCCTGCCTGGGCTGGCTTTGAACCATGATCCTCAGATCTCAGCCTCCGGAGTAGCTAGGATTACAGGCCACCAGCACCCAGCTTTTCCCTGTATTCTTTATCAACAATTCTAAGCCCTCTATATCCCTGCTCTCCTGTGCCACCCTTTCCCCATCTCCCTATCACACAGCCTCAGAATGGAGTGGTGGTACAGGCAGGCTGCAAGTCTCTCTCCTGTCTAACAACTGAACTAAGGGGAGGAAGGAGGTGGGAACAGGTCCCAGGCTCCCATCTCACCCATCCTCGCCCATCTCCATCTCAGACTCTCGTGATAGGAAAGTAGGCCAGTTTGGAATATGTCACAGATATTTTCGACATCCCCATCTGTACTACAGCTTCACACACAGCCAAGCAGGGTGGAACCAGAGCCTTCCTGCCTGCTGGATGAGGGAGACACCTGCTACCTGTAGGGCTCAGAGCCCAGAGTGGGGGGCTGAGAACAGGGACTAAGGACCCTGACGGAACTGAGCTAGCATCTAGCAGGCTGGTGAGGATGGGACAGGAGACCAGTCACGTCTGTCCTTGGCCCAGAGGAGCAGCAGCAGCACAGCTGGGATCTGAAATACCACTGGGACAGCTGGGCACTGAGGAAGGAGCTGTCAGTCCTCAGGGGAGCTCTGGAAAAGCCTTGTGGGAAGGGCTGGAGCCATAGCTCAAGTGGTAAGGTAATTGCCTAGTGAGTGAGAAGCTGTGAGTTCTAGACCCCTGTCCTTCCAAAGAACAGTTTTAGTTGGTGGTATTTGTTTGTTTATTTGCTTTAGGGTTTTTTTTGAGTAAATATTTTTCTTTTTTTATTTCAAATTTACAGTTTATTTGTATTTTAGGCTTTCTTTTTCTTTTTCTTTTTCTTTTTTTTTTTTTTTTTTTGGTCTGGTCGTGGGGCCTGAACTCTGGGCCTGAGCGCTGTCCCTCAGCTCTTCAGCTCAAGGCTAGTGCTCTACCACTTGAGTCACAGCACCACTTCTGGCTTTTTTCTTTTTGCTTATGTGGGGCTGAGGAATCAAACCCAGGGCCCCAGGCATGCAAGGCAAGTGCTCTGCCACTGAGCCACCTTCCCAGCCCCAGCTTTAGGTTTTTTGTTTTGTTTTGTTTTAGGGAAGGAGAAAGGATGAATAAATGTAATCATGCTATTCCATATACACTATGCAGAAAATGACTATGTAACTGTGGGCAGGGATGGGAGGGGGAAACTGGGGGAAAGCAACAGGAAGGGGTATGATTGACCAAAAACAGAAATGTATTCATTATCTGACTTATGAAATGGTCATCCCTCTGTATAACACCTAAATAATAACAATGAAATTATATAAAAATGGAGGGGGGCCAATACTGGTGTCTCATGCCTATAATGATAGCAACTCAGGAGACTGAGATCTGGAAGATCATAGTTTAAGGCTTCACCCAGGCAGAAAACTCCACAAGGTTCCCATCACTAAAAATAGCCAAGCAAAAATAACCTTGCAAAAAGCAAGGCTGCAGACATAGTCCCAGTGGTAGAGGCCAGCAGTGAGCAAAAAAAACAAGTGAGAAAGAGGTCCCTGAGTTCAAGCCCTAGGTACCAGAAGAAAAAGAAAAACAACTTTATGCTTTTGGTGGGTAGAGAAGAGGAAGTAGCTCCAGATGTGGGAAGCCAGGGCTGCAGCCCCTGAACCAGGGCTGCAAAGGGAATGGCAGCAGGAGAGGCAGGACAGATTGACCCTGGAGGAGACATGTGGGGAGAATGGCAGCTAAGGAGCTTGAGGTGTGTCCTGTAGATACCCACTGAGGTTCCAGTGACGGGATTCATAAAGATCAAAGCCAGGCACTGGTGGTTCTGCCCACACAGTAATCCTAGCTACTCAGGAGGCTGAGATCTAAAGATCAAGGTTCAAAGCCAGCCCAAGCAGGAAAGCCTGTGAGATTCTTTTTTTTTGGGGGGGGGGGGTCCGGTAGTGGGGCCTGAACTCTGGGCCTGGGCACTGTCCCTCAGCTCTTCAGCTCAAGGCTAGCGCTCTACCACTGGAGCCACAGCGCCACCTCTGGTCTTTTTTGCTTATGTGGTGCCGAGGAATCAAACCCAGGGCCTCAGGCATGCAAGGCAAGCACTCTACCACTGAGCCATCTTCCCAGCCCCAGATTCTTTTTTTTTTTTTTTTTTTTTTTTTTTTTGGTCGGTCGTGGGGCTTGAACTCTGGGCCTGGGCACTGTCCCTCAGCTCTTCAGCTCAAGGCAAGCTCTCTACCACATGAGCTACAGGGCCACTTCCGGTTTTCTGGTGGTTTATTTGAGATAGGAGTCTCACGGTCTCTCCTGCCCGGGCTGGCTTTGAACCGCGATCCTCAGATCTCAGCCTCCTGAGTAGCTAGGATTACAGGCGTGAGCCACCAGCGCCCAGCCCAGCCCCAGATTCTTATCTCCAAGTAACTACCAAAAAAGTTCAGAACTGGAGCTGTAGCTCAAGTGGTAGAGCACTAGCCTTGAGCACAAAAGCTCAGGGACAGTACCTAGGCACTGAGTTCAAACCCCAGGACTGTCACAAAAAGTTTTTTCTTTAAATCACGTAGTGAGGCTGGGCAGGTGGCTCAGTGATTGAGTGCTTGCCTCACATGCATGAGGCCCTGGGTTCGATTCCTCAGCAAAGGCTAGGAAGGTGGTTCAGTGGTAGAGTGTTTGCCTTACATGCATGAGGCCCTAGGTTCAATTCCTCAGTACCACATAAGCAGCAAACACTGGAAGTGGCGCTGTGGTAGAGCACTAGCTTTAAGCTGAAGAGCTGAAGAGACAGTGCCCAGGCCCAGAGTTCAGGCCCCACGACCGACAGAAAAAAAAAAAAAAGAAAAGAAAAAAAAATCATGTAGCTAGCTGGGTACCGGTGGTTCATGCCTGTAATCCTAACTATTTAAGAGGATGAGATGAGAGCTGAGGACTGCAGTTCAAAGCCAGCTCAGTCAAGAAAGTCCATGAGACTCTTATCTCCAATAGACCACCAAAAAACCAGAAGTGGAGCTGTGGCTCAAGTGGTAGAGTGCTTGGCTTGAACTCAGGGACAGTGCCCAGGCCCAGAGTTCAAGCCCATGACCGACACCCCCCCCCAAAAAAAAATCATGTAGCTGTGAGCAGGAAGAGTCACTATGAGAGGGATGGGTGGGGATGGAAGGCAGAGAATTCACCTGTCACCATACCCCCTTGACTTTGTCATTCTCTGGGTGACTGGCAAGGGCACCTCTTTAGTTGAGGATCATGGGCCAACATCAGCAGCAAATTCCTGCGGACATAGGAGAACTCAGTGGCTTAATATGGCTAAGTTTGACATAGGAACTGTTTTCTAAGAGATTCTCCCAGAAAAGTTGGTAAAGGGGACCCTGGGCACTTGTTAACCAAGCAACTATTATTGACACTTGACGATGTGTCTCAGAGTTCAAGCCCCATGACCGACAAAAAAAAAAAAAAAAAAGAAAAGAAAAGAAAAGAAGACAATGTGTCTCAGTTAAGAAACCATGCTCTGCTGAAGGCTCACTGCCCTATTCTGCCTGATGCCTCATGTCAAAAGCCCATTGTTGAATTGGGCATGGTAGTTCATGCCTGTAATCTCAGCACTCAGAAAACTAAGGTGGAAGGATACTGAGTTTACAGAGTGAGAGGCTGGCTTTTGAGTTGTTTCAGGTGGGAAGGTAAATTCATTTCTTATTCCTCCATTCAGGAGCTCCTATTAATCAGAAGTTGGAGATGCACCTTAGCCTTCCATCTTCTCCCCACCCATTTCTGTTCCTGAGAGGCACTTAGAGCAAGCACTCTGTCAGCTTTAGATGCTGCTGCTTCTCCTCTGACTAGAAGGATGCTCACCAGAGGCTTACTCCACAGATATTTACCCCGCTGAAGCCATTTCATCACGCTGTCTTTTTGTGCAAATCTCTAGGTGATTTTTATTTTTATCTCATCTCCAACCTGCCTACTTAATTTAATTTCCTCTTCATCCTTATTTAATTTAATTTCCAAGAGCTCTGTTATTTTTTATGACTTTTTTTTTACTGCATCCTATTCTTTTTTCTTTTATAGTTATTAGAGATTATTTATTATTGGGGGAATGTGTTTATGTGTTTATGTGGGTTTGGGTTGGGAGGTTGTGTTCTGCTGGTCTTGGAGCTTGAACTCAGGGCTTGGGCACTGTCCCTGAGTCTCTTTGTGCTCAAGGCTAGCACTGTACCACTTGAGCCACAGAGCCACTTCTAGCTTTTTCTTTGATTAATTGGAGATAAGAGTCTCACCAACTTTTCTGCCTGGGTTGGCTTTAAACCGTCAACCTCAGAGCTCAGTCTCCTGAGTAGTTAGGATTACAGGCTTGAACCACTAGTACCTACCTTTGGTTTTGTTGTTGTCGTTGTTGTTTTGTTTGTTTTTGTTTTTCCTTAGGTTTTTTTTTTGTAATTTTGGGGGATTTTTCTCCCCTTTCTCTTTCTCTGAGGTGTGTGTGTGTGTGTGCTTGCATGCACGCACGTGTGCACCATACCAGTGTGACAGTACCAGGATTTGTTTTTTTGTGTTTTTTTTTTGGGGGGGGGGTCCGCTCGTGGGGTCTGAACTCTGGGCCTGGGCGCTGTCCCTCAGCTCTTCAGCTCAAGGCTAGCATTCTACCACTTGAGCCACAGCACCACTTCCGGCTTTTTTTCTTTTTGCTTATGTGGTGCTGAGGAATCGAACCCAGGGCCTCAGGCATGCAAGGCAAGCGCTCTACCACTCTAACACTCTACTACTTGAGCCACAGCTCCATTTACAACTTTCTTGTGGTTAGTTGAAGATAAGAGTCTCTCAGACTCCTACCTGGGCTGGCTTCACACTGTAATCCTCAAATTTCAGCCTCCTGAGTTGAGTAGCCAGGATTAAAGGTGTGAGCCAATGCACCTAGTTTCTCCCCCGCCCTCTTTTTTTTGTTTTGCCAGTCCTGGAGCTTGAACTCAGGGCCTAGGTGCAGAACCTAAGCTTCTTTTACAAAAGGCTAGCACTCTACCACTTGAACCACAGCACCATGTCCAGCATTTTCTGAGTAGATAAGAGATAAGAGTCTCATGAACTTTCCTGTCTAGCTTCAAATCTTTTTGTTGTTGATGTTGTCGGTTGTGGGGCTTGAACTCTGGGCCTGGGCACTGTCCCTCAGCTCTTCAGCTCAAGGCCAGCGCTCTACCACTTAAGCCACAGCGCCACTTCCGGCTTTCTGGTGTTTTATTGGAGATAATAGTCTCATGGACTTTCCTGCCCAGGCTGGCTTTGAACTGCAATCCTCAGGTCTCAGCCTCCTGAGTAGCTAGGATTACAGGCATGAGCCACCAGCACCTGGCTTTGTCCTTCTCTTTTATACTGGGAACATGGCAGCCATGGAAGAAAACAGCACCTGTTCTCACTTGGAGATGAATCCTCTGTAAGCAGGTGAAGGCGTAGCCAGCATCTCTGGCTGCAGCACTTTCTGGATCAACACCAACATTTGAACTATGGACCAGCTTTCCCCAGGCAGATATAGCTAAACCCTGAGCATGATGGGAGATTTGGAGCCTGGACACTTGTGCCCATTAGGGCTCCTCCAGTAGGCAATCTCTGTACTAAGGTTTTCAGAACTTTGCTGCAGCCTGAGATTCTGCCTCCCTGGTCCTCCTTGAAGGATTGATTCCCACCCTGTTTCTGTATCTGTATCTGCATACAGATACCAGGCAAGCCACCAAGATATGCACAGATTGCCTGACACAGGCAGGGCAATCTACCTAAGCCTAGCTGTCAACATCCCATAGTGGCCTAGCCTATAAGCCTCTGAGGCCAGGAAAGGGTTAAGAGGCTGGAAGACTAAAAACTGTATCCTGTGAAGGTCAAACTGTCTAGGCAAGACAGATGTAGAGCTGTTTGAACATTTAAAAAGCTTGAGACCTTGGATAAGGAAATACTTACCCTATTCTCTGCCCGCACCTGCACTCACCTCCCTATATTAAACTCATGTAACCCCTGTCTCCTTGCTCAAACCCTATAGAAACCTTGACTCCAACCCCGTTCCCCTGACACAACCTTCACACCCGCGGAAAGGTCTGTGTCTCTTGCTGGCAATCAACAGTCCTAGTCTATTGAGATCAAGTCCAGCCTGCTCCCTTCCTTTCTCCGCCATTTTCCTAACACTCCTTCCTTTTCTTCCTTCACACATGTCAGCCCTACATTGTGACAATTTTTTTTTCCTTTTTTGTTGGTCATGGAGCTTGAACTCGGGGTCTGGGCACTGTCCCTCAGCTCTTCAGCTCAAGGCTAGCACTCTACCACTTGAACCATAGCACCATTTCTGGTTTTCTGGTGGTAGAGATAAGACTTTCACAGCCTTTCCTGCCTGGACTGGCTTTGAACCTCCATCCTCAGATCTCAGCCTCCTGAGTGTCTAAGATTACAGGCATGAGCCACCAGAGCCTGGCTTGACTTTTTCTTTTTGTGGTGGGGCTTGAACTCAAGGCCTAGGTGAAATACCTTAGCTTTTTCACTGAAGGCTGGCATTCTATCATTTGAGTCAAAGCTCCATTTCCTGTTTTGGGGTGATTAACTGGAGGTATGAGTCTTAAAGACTTTCCTGCCTGGACTGGCTTTAAACGCGATCCTCAGATCTCAGTTTCCTGAGTAGCTAGGACTACTAGTGTGAGCCACCAGTGCCTAGTATGGCCTGAAGACTTTCTCTGTCTATTTCTGCTATGTCCTTTTTCTATGCCTCATAGCACAACTCCCCAAAAAACTCCTTATGTGTGTGTTGTGTTAGTCAGCTTGCAATTACTGTAACAAATACCTGAGACAAATTAACTGACCAAAAGGAAAGATCTATGATCACCTGCTTTGGATGTCTCAGAGCCGTGATGGCACAGTACATCATGGCAGGAGTTTGTGGTAAAGGGGGCATCTTTACCTGTGAGTTGGCTGGGAAGCAAAGGAGAAAGCAAGGGAAAGGGCCCCCATATTTCCTTCAAGGGCATGCCCCCAATGACCTAACTTCCTTCCACTAGTCCATACCTCCTAAAGATTCTGCCACTGCCCCATAAAAATCTAAACCTTTAATGGGCTTTGGTGGGGAGGTTGGCACTCATCCAGACTATTCCACCAGAAGACTAGAACCACCACCAGTTTCTCTTCCATCAGCCACTTGTGCCTAAAAGAAAAGCATTAAAAGTCAGACTGGGAGGTGGGCACCAGTGGGCTCACATCTGTAATACTCTACTCAGAAGGCTGAGATCTGAGGATCAGGGTTCAAAACCAACTCAAGCAAGAAAGGCCATAAGACTCTTATAACAACAACAACAAAAAAAAAGAATTTAATTAAAAAATGCTTAGCTGCAAGCCGGGCATCAGTGGCTCATGCCTGTAATCCTAGCTACTCAGGAGGCTGAGATCTGAGAATCGCAGTTCAAAGTCAGCCTGGGGAGAAAAGTCCATGAGATTCTTATCTCCAATAAACCACTAGAAAACCAGAAATGGGGCTGTGGCTCAAGTGATAGAGTGTTGGCCTTGAGCTGAAGAGCTGAGGGACAGGCCCAGAGTTCAGGCCCCACAACCGACCAAAAAAAAGAAAGAAAGAAAGAAATTAAAACAAAACAGGCACCAGTGGCTCATGCCTATAATCCTAGCTACTCAGGCAGTTCAAAGCCAGCCAGGGCTGAAAAGTTCTCATGAGACCCTTATCTCTAATTAACCACTCAAAAACTGGAAGCAGAGTTGTGGCTCAAAGTGGTAAAGCACTAGCCTTGAGCAAAAGAGCTCAGAAACAGTACTGAGGGCCCTGAGTTCAAGCCCTACAACTGACAAAAAAAAAAAAAAAAAAAAAAAAAGCCAAGCCAGTTGTCAGTGGCTCATGCCTATAATCCTAGCTACTCAGGAGGCTGAAATCTGAGGATCATGGTTCAAAGCCTGCCTAGGGCAGGAAAGACTCTCCAATAAACCACCAAAATACTGGAAGTGGCACTGTGGCTCAATTGGCAGAGCACTAGCCTTGAGCTAAGGAGCTGAGGGACAGTGCCCACATTCAGAGTTCAAGCCCCAGCCTCAGGACCAAAAAAAAAAAAAAAAGCCATAAATGGAGCTGTGGCTCAAGTGGTAGAACTAGCCTTAAGTGGGTAAACACACACACACACACACACACACACACACACACACACACACACACACACACACACACACACACACAATGCTCAGGCTCAGGGACAGTGCGTAGGTCCTTAGTTCAAATCCTAGGACCAGCAAAAAACAAAAAAAAAAGTCAAACTAGGAGTTCAGGAGCACCAGGAGGAAGGCATTTTACTGGCGGATTTTGCTCTTTAGTGATTGGGCAAAAAGCCAACTACTCAATTGTTTCATTCCAAAACTTCCAAATGTTAGCTATGGAATTTTGTTTTGAAGTCTTTCAGCTTCTCCAGATAAGAAAACTTTGGTCTTCTTCTGCTTGGAGGCAGGGAGCTTCTTTCTGCCTTTCTGTTCAGGACAACAGGCCTGTTCTGTACTATACCTCTGCCCCACTGCCTAATTTGGCTTCTCCAAATCCTCCCCCACCCCTTCCCCCTCTTCTCCCCCCCAACACCCCCCTTCTCTTTTTCTGTGTCTTGTGTAACCAGTAGCTTCATATTTGACATACTCCTCCTTCAGCCTCCTTAGTGCCGGGATTACAGGCCTGCTCCACCATACCTAACCCTTCTCTCCTCCATATTGGGGTTTGAACTCAGGACCTCTTACTTGCTAGACAGGCACTCTACACAGGCACTCTACCACTTGAGCCATGGTCTCAGCCCTTCCTTCTTCCTTTACTACCATTTTAGTGGAACCTCAAAAGGGAGGAGGCTGAAGGCACATGCAATTCATCATCATTAACTTTTTCCAAAGCCGTTCTGCTGCTTTGTGGAAAATAAGTTGTAAGGACAGGGGTAGAATCAAGAAAGCCAGGCAGGAGGTCACTGCCACAGCAAAGGCAGTGATGCGGGTAATCCTAGCTGCTCAGGAAGCTGAGATTTGAAGATCATAGTTCAAAGCCAGCTTAGGTAAGAAAGTCAATGAGATTCTTACCTCCATATAGCCACCAAAAGGCTGGAAGTGAAGGTATAGCTCAAGTGGTAGAGTACCAGGCTTGAGAGAAAAAAAAAAAACAAAAGACCTCAGGGACAGCACCCAGGTCCTGAGTTCAAACTAGCATTAAAAAAAAAAAAAAAAAAAAAAAAGACATCATTGATCATCCAAGCCCACAAAACTAACTGGAGGGATGGAGGGGGTGGTTTTCAGCATGTCCAACATTCTTTGATAGTCCTCACTTTTATGGGATGGAACTTCAGTTTGTGTGCTGGAGTTAGTGACTCATTCATAAAGAATACAGCCCAGGAGAACCTAATGGAAGTTCAGGGTGTGACTTCCGGGCTCCTCTCAGCCACTTACGCTGCAGGAAGCTAGTTGCCACCTTCTGAGGACCCTCAGAGTACTCTATGGAAATGTTTGTGGCAAGGTATGGATTGAGGGGGTCCTGCTAACCATTATCAATGAGAAACAGGCCTGTGGGGAGGGGGGGAGCAAGCCCTCCAGCTGTTCACTGACTGCATCCAGCTGAAAACCTCACTGTAGCCCTAGGGGGGCATGTGCTTCCAGCTCCTGACTCAGAGACTTCATTAAGATGTGAGATTAAAAACTGTTGATTGGGCTGGGAAGGTGGCTCAGTGGTAGAGCACTTGCCTTGCATGCATGAGGCCCTGGGTTCGATTCCCCAGCACCACATAAGCAAAAAGAAAAAAGCCAGAAGTGGCGCTGTGGCTCAAGTGATGGAGTGCTAGCCTTGAGCTGAAGAGCTGAGGGACAGTGCCCAGGCCCAGAGTTCAGGCCCCATGACTGGACCCAAAAAAAAAAAAACAAAAAAAAACTGTTGATTAAGCGGGGCCCTGGTGGCTCATGCCTGTAATCCTAGCTACTCAGGAGGCTGAGATCTGAGGATCACGGTTCAAAGCCAGCCCGGGCAGGAGAGACCGTGAGACTCCTATCTCCAATAAACTACCAGAAAACTGGAAGTGGCACTGTAGCTTAAGTGGTAGAGCACTCGCCTTGAGCTGAAGAGCTGAGGAACAGCGCCCAGGCCCAGAGTTCAAGCCCCATGACTGACAAAAAAAAAAAAGAAAGAAAAAGAAGTGGAGTGTGGGACTTGAGCACCTCATAATGGAGAGCAGTGTTAGCTGAGGCAAAAAAGTCTGGTAGAGGGGCTGGGAAGGTGGCTCAGTGATAGAGCACTTGCCTTGCATGCCTGAGACCCTGGGTTCCACATAAGCAAAAAGAAAAAAGACGGAAGTGGCGCTGTGGCTCAAGTGGTAGAGTGCTAGCCTTGAGCTGAAGAGTTGAGGGACAGTGCCCAAGCCCAGAGTTCAGGCCCCATGACCGGACCCAAAAAAACAAAAACAAACAACAACAAAAAAAAGCCTGGTAGAGGAAAAGATTGAAACCATGATATTAGCCAGGTATGGTGGTACACACCTGTAATCCCAGGGCTCAGGAGGCTGAGGTGCCAGTGGCTCACACCTATAATCCTAGATACTCAGAAGGCTGAGATCTGAGGATTGTGGTTTAAAGCCAGCCCAGGCAGAAAAGTATCCATGAGACTCTTATCTCCAGTTAACCTCTCAAAAACTGGCAAAAAAAAAAAAGAAAAAGAAAAAGAAAAAGAAAAGGCCAGAAGTGGTGCTGTGGTTCAAGTGGTATAGTGCTCTAACCTTGAGCCAAAGAAGCTCAGGGATAGTGCCCAGGCCCTGAGTTCAATCCCCAGGATTGGCAAAAAAAGTAAAAAAAGAGAGAGCTACCAGCCGGGCGCTGGTGGCTCACGCCTGTAATCCTAGCTACTCAGGAGGCTGAGATCTGAGGATCGCGGTTCAAAGCCAGCCCGGGCAGGAGAGACCGTGAGACTCCTATCTCCAATAAACCACCAGAAAACCGGAAGTGGCGCTGTAGCTCAAGTGGTAGAGCGCTCGCTTTGAGCTGAAGAGCTGAGGGACAGCGCCCAGGCCCAGAGTTCAAGCCCCACGACCGACAAAAAAAAAAAAAAAAAAAAAAAAAAAAAGAGAGAGCTGGGCATCGGTGGCTTATGCCTATAATCCTAGCTACTCAGGAGGCTGAGATCTGAGGATCCAGATTCAAAGCCAACCCTGGCAGGAAAGTCATGAAACTCTGTTCTCCAATAAACTACCAAAAAGCTGGAAGTGGAGCTGTGTCTCAAGTTGTATAGTGATAGCCTTGAGCAGCACCCAGGCCCTGAGTTCAAGCCCCAAGACTGTACAAAAATAAATTAAAACAAAAAAAGCCTACACTTTTTTTTATTGAAATTTCAGTTTATTGAAAAAGCATGTGAACATTTTCTTTTTTTTTTTAATTTTATTTTATTTTATTTGAGAACATACTGTACAGAGGGGTTACAATTACATTGGCAGGATAATGCATACATTTCTTACTAAGCATTGCAGCCTCCTCCTTTGTTTACCCTTCACCTCCCTTCCCAGCCTCCCCCCGATCCTGCACTTTTAATAGAGTCCTGACAGCCACTCAATGACATACACATCATGATCCCATTTCAGGGAGGGCTAGACTCACAGCTAGAGGCTAGTTGATACTGAGGCCATGATATTGACTGTAAGGGGCAAATGGAATTCAAAAGATGTGTGTGTGTGTGTGTGTGTGTGTGTGTGTGAGAGAGAGAGAGAGAGAGAGAGAGAGAGAGAGAGAGAGAGAGAGATTGAGAGGCCATTAATAGGCTTCCTGATTTGTGTGTGTGTGTGTGTGTGTGTGTGTGTGTGTGTGTGTGTGTGTGTGTGTGTGCCATGCTACAGAGAAACTAGCAAATATGTGACCTACAGGTGGGTATTCCCTAGAGAGTGAGCAAGGAAATAGAGTTGGGGACCCATATTATGGAAGCAAAAAAGGACAGGGTCCAGGAGATCCGTGTGTGTGTACTAGAACTTGAATTCAGTGCCTGGGCACTGTCCCTAACCTCTTTTGCTCAAAGTCAGTGCTCTACCAATTGAGCCACAGCTCCACTCTGGCTTTTTGTGGTTAGAGATTTGCCTGCTGGGCTGGCTTCAACATTGATCCTCAGATCTCAGCCTCCTAAATAGCTAGGATTATAGGTATGAGCCACTGGCACCCAGCTGATCCATGCCTTTTGACTTTAAAGGAGCAGTACGCAAATTATATTCAAAGAAATATGCAAATGAGATGTAAATTGTACCAGGAATGAGCATCTGTTCTTTTTGAGTCAATAGCTCAGGCACTTGTGGGTGAGCCCTCCCCAGATTTCTCCCAGGGTTGCGGGGGTCGAGAACCCTTGTAGATAGGGTCACTGAATAGAAATAGGACATGCCTTCTCTAAGGCCAAGCAGGCTTCAGGAACGAATAGGAGCATCCTATTCTCTTATGGAAAACAAATGAATAAAGTAAAGACTCCCATATCTTCTCAAGCTCAGCACTGTGGAGATTTCGACTGGATAAGTCTTTGTGCACACATTTCCTGTGCACTGTAGGATGTTTACAACATCCCTGGCTCTGTCCATTAGAAAGCTGTCCCTCCAATGCAACCCCTGACTTTGACAAACAAAAATGTACCCAGACATTGCCAAATACCCAGGAGGGTGTAAAATTACCCCAGCTCAGATCACCACTGAAGCATGGGGGTGGTAGTGTATGCCTATAATTCCAGCACTCAGGAGGCTGAGGCAGGAGGATGAAGAATTCAAGGCCAGCCTGGGCTACATCATAATACCCTGTCTCAAAAACAAAGCAGAAAGAAAGAGAAAGAGAAAGAAAGAGGAAAAGAGAGAGGGGGAAAGGGAGGGAGGGAAGGAGGGAAAGAGAAGGAGAAAGATGGGAAAGAGAAAGAAAAGAAGAGGGTGGGAAGAAGAAAGGACACCAACCAAAAATCTAAAGTTGAGCTCTTTGGGAGAGTCAACATACTGAGCGAGCTAAGGATTTGGCTCAAAGGACGAAAGGCCGTCTAATATTTCTCTTCTAGCTTTTATTTGTTTGTTTGTTTGTGCTGGTCCTGGGGCTTGAACTCAGGGCCTGGGCACTGTTTTTGAGCTCTTTTGTGCAAGGCTAGTGTTCTACCACTTGAGCCACAGTTCCACTTCTGGCTTTCTGGTGGTTAAGAGGAGATAAGAGTCTCTGAACTTGGGGGCTGGGAAGGTGGCTCAGTGGTAGAGCGCATGCCTTGCATGCCAGAGGCCCTGGGTTCGATTCCTCAGCACCATATAAGCAAAAAGAAAAAAGCTGGAAGTGGTGCTGTGGCTCAAGTGGTAGAGTGCTAGCCTTGAGCTGAAGAGCTGAGGGACAGCGCCCAGGCCCAGAGTTCAGGCCCCACGACCGGACCCAAAAAAAAAAAAAAAAAGAGTCTCTGAACTTGGGCTGGGAAGGTGGCTCAGTGGTAGAGCGCTTGCCTTGCATGCATGAGGCCCTGGGTTCGATTCCTCAGCACCACATAAGAAGAAAGAAAAAAGCCAGAAGTGGCACTCTGGCTCAAGTGGAAGAGCGCTAGCCTTGAGCTGAAGAGCTGAGGGACAGCACCCAGGCCCAGAGTTCAAGCCCCCCGACCGGACCAAAAAAAAGAGTCTCTGGACTTTCCTGCCTGGGCTGGCTTTAAGCCATAATCCTCAGATCTCAGCCTCCTGAGTAGCTAGGATTAAATCACAAGCCACTAGTACCTGGCTCTCTCCTTTCTTTCCACCAAGCAAGGTCTTCCCTGGTGCCCAGCCTGACCTCTGAGAACGCACTATAATTCAGTTAAACCATAAAAATTCTTGAGAGCAATCAAGGTGACTTCCAAACTATATGACACCACCACATCTTCTGTGCCACTTTTTAGTGCTCTTCAATCTCTTTTTTTGTTGTTGTTTTGTTTTACTTTGCTTTGTTTTGTTTTTGTGCTGATCTTGGGGTTTGAACTCAGGGCCTAGGCATTGTCCCTGAGCACTTTTGCTCAAGGCTAGTGATCTACCACTGGAGCCATAGCTCTACTTCCAGTTATCAGGTGAGTAATTGGAGATAAGAGTCTCACAGACTTTCCTTTCCCAGCTGGTTTTAAACCTCAATCCTTAGATCTCAGTTTCTTCAATAGCTAGGATTACAGGTGTAAGCCACCAGCACCCCGTTAACCTTTTTCCTGTCATCCAGTTGGCTCCTATGGGTTCTTTCTTTCCTTGTCTCTGTGGACCAAATTGCTGTGGGTCAGTAACTTTCCAGGGTTAAAAAAAAAAAAAAAGATATTGTCTAGGTGGGTGGCTTATACCTGTAAAACCAGCACTTCAGAGGCTGAGACAAAAGGATCGTGAGTTTGTGGTAAGCCTAGGTTACAGAGTAAAGAGCCTGTCTCAAAGCAAGAGACCAACAGACAGAGACAGAGACAGGGAAGGGGTGACATTTTCCAAAACGAAATACGTTCTTGCTGGGTACCAATGGCTCATGGTTGTAATCCTAGCTTCTCAGGAAGTTGAGATCTGAGGATTGTGGTTCAAAGCCAGCCCAGGCAGGAAAGTCTGTGAGACTTTTTTTTTTTTTTTTTTTGGTCCAGTCCTGGGCCTGAACGCTGTCCCTTAGCTCTTCAGCTCAAGGCTAGCGCTCTACCACTTGAGCCACAGCGCCACTTCCTGCTTTTTTCTTTTTGCTTATGTGGTGCTGAGGAATCGAACCTAGGGCCTCATGCATGCAAGGCAAGCGCTCTACCACTGAGCCACCTTCCCAGCCCAGTCTGTGAGACTTTTCTCTCCAATTAACCACCAGAAAACTGGAAGCAGCCCTGTGGCTCAAAGTGGTAGAGTGCCAGCCTTGAGCAAGAGAGCTCAGGGACAGCGCGCAGGCCCTGAATTCAAGCCCCACAATCGCCATATTTCTCTAACAATGCCCTGCGAAGCCCTGGAGTCCTGAGAGACTTCTGGAAACCCCAGGGGGGTATGGGAGTGGGTGCAGAGCACCAGCAGGCTGGTCTCTTGGGTCCCCACCCTCAGTGGCTCTCCAACAACTCAGCCCGTATTGGTTTTCTCTGTTTCGGTACAATATCCTTTGGGCAAAAAGTCCCAAAGGGTGGTTGCAAACTGCTGACCTAGATGGGAAATCCTGAGCTGAAGTATGTGTCTTGGTGGCTGTGTGGTGGCCCTGCAGAGCCCCTCCCGGCTTCCTTCCCAGGCTCCTTGTCACCAATGAGTGACAGGAATACCTGTGAGAGAGTTTCACTCTATGTATGTGTTCCGAGCATGGAAGGGCATGGCAGACCAGACCATGAAACCCAGGTCACAATGATCCCTATTAATCTCCACCCTCTAGTGGAACAAGAGTCATCCCACTGAAGTGACTAGACACCAGGAAGAACTTCCTAACCTAGTCATCTAGGAGAGGAACATGAGACATGTCTGGGGGGTAGATCTATGTCTACTACATCCGCACTGTGCCCCCCCTCTTTTTCCTCTGTCCCCCACCAACGCTGAGTCCAGAAATCTCACATAGATAGACCTCTAGGGCCTGAACCTCAGCAAACAGTGGGGAAGCAGGACCTCAAGCCATGCACCACACACACACACACACACACACACACACACACACACACACACACACACTGTCTCTGCTGAGATCCTTTCTGTTTGAGCTGGGCCAGGCAGCAGCAGAATGTGTGGGGATCTTGTTCCCCAGAGGCCTGGGGGATGGAACAGCCTCTCACTTCTTTCTCCGACCACTAAACCCTCTGGACACAGGCATAATCGGGTGTTTCATGCTTTGAAAGGGTTGGAATGAAAGGCCTGTGTCTGTCTGCTTCCACCCCACCCCCCATCTTCAGATTTTTGCATCTGTCTTTGGGCCACAGCCTTCTTTCCTCCTCCCTCCTTTCCCATCCTGCCCTCCAGACAGAAGATGTGTCTACAATACTCTGTGCAGCTGGCCACTGACTCACGTCTGTAACATGCTAGGCAGGAAGGCTGGATGCAGAGGGTTCAAAGACGCCCCCAAGGGCACACATACCAGCCAGGCTCTCTGTCCCCATACATGATGAACCCTGGGTATGAGGTGACCCATGGTAAGAAGATGAGTTTCTCAAAAGTACCCTATGGAGTCAAAAGGCTTCTTCACATTGGAGGAAGAACATTGAAGTAGTCCAAGTCCTAGTAAAGCCTCCAGAACCAAGAAGAAATTTTAAGTCAGGAGCTGGTGACTCAGGCCTGTAAATGCTAGTCATTTGGGAGGCTGATATCTGAGGATCCTGATTCTAAACCAGCCAGGACACTCTTATCTCCAATTAACCAGCAAAAGGCCATTGGAGGGGTGCTGGTGGCTCATGTCTGTAATCCTGGCTACTCAGGAGGCTGAGAGCTGAGAATCATGGTTCAAAGCCAGCCCAGGCAGGAAAGTGTGAGACTCTTATCTCCAATTAACCACCAAAAAGCCAGAGGTGGAGCTATGACTCAGTGGTAGAGTGCTTGCCTTGAACCAAAGGCATCAGGGACAGTGCCCAGGTCCCAAGTTCAATTCCCATGACAAAAAAAAAAAAGCTATTGGAGGTGTGGCTCAAGTGGCAGAATTCCAGCCTTGAGCAAAAAAGCCAAAGCACAGTACCCAGTCCCCATACCCGGGGAGTGGCGGGGGAGGGGAAAGAACCAGCTTCAAATCAGGGTTCATCTTCATGATTGCTGTGTGTCCCAAGGAAAGGACATTCTCTGTGCAGGCTGCTGGAACTGATCTCCCACATAGTCACCTTGCTACCCCACCCCAATGCTGAAGGCCAAAGAAACAGCTAGAAACTGGCATCACCATGCTCCTGTCCCCCAGACATGTGTCCCACCGTCACCACTGGTGAGCATCCATTCCGGGCCCTGACATTCTGTTGGTTTCACACCACTGCCTAGAGCCCCAGCCAGAAGCACTTCCTGGATAAAATATTAAACATGCAAATCTGAGACAGTGCCTTAACGAGCGACAGACTGCACCACCACAGCCTGGCAAAGGAGACGCACGCTGTCCGGGGGTGGGGAGGTATATATAGATATAGACTTTGGCTCTATCTGTGCAGTGCGTGTGTGAGGCAGGGAGCGGATCATGGAAAACTACTGCACAGCTTCTAGGCTCGAGCCAGGGTGGCCTCGGATAAGAGGAAGGGAGGGAGGTCAAGTGGGAGCCCCAAAGCTGAGCTCAGAGTAGGGGGTGACAAAAGCCCTTTGTGCAATGCAATTCTGTGCAGTGGGGGTTGGGAGCAGAGACTCAGTCAAGGAAGAGAACAGGCACTTGGTTTTGGAGAAGGGAGCTGGTTCAAGGCAAGGCCTCAGCATGGAAGAGCTAACAGAAGAGAGAGAAGAAGCAGGGATCTTGGGGTCATAAGAAGCACACCTCAACTCATCTTAGAACCACAGGGGCCTCCAATATGGTACCATGACATGGTCTATTGGACCAATGTGTGTGTGGGGGGGGGGGGTAAGACGGGCACCTGTGTTTCATGCCTTAATCCTAGCTATTCAGGAGACTGAGATCTGAAGATCATGTGATTTTTGTTTGTTTGTTTTTATTTTTCTCAATCATAGGGCCTGAACTCTGGGCCTGGGCACTGTCCCTCAGCTCCTCACCTCAAGACTAGCGCTCTACCACTTGAATCACAGCGCCACTTCAGGCTTTTTCTGCTTATGTGGTGCTGAGGAATCAAACCCAGAGCCTCATGCATGCAAGACAAGCACTGAGCCACCTTCCCAGCCCAGGATTATGGTTTAAAACTAGCCCAAGGGGCTGGGAAGGTGGCTCAGTGGTAGAGCACTTGCCTTGCATGCCTGAGGTTCTGGGTTCGATTCCTCAGCACCACATAAGCAAAAAGAAAAAAGCCGGAAGTGGCGCTGAGGCTCAAGTGGTAGAGTGCTAGCCTTGAGCTGAAAAGCTGAGGGACAGCGCCCAGGCCCAGAGTTCAGGCCCCACGACCAGACCCCCCCATAAAATAAATAAATAAATAAATAAATAGCCCAAGTAGGAAAGTCCATGAGACTCTTTTTTTTTTTTTTTTTGTCGGTCGTGGGGCTTGAACTCTGGGCCTGGGCACTGTCCCTCAGCTCTTCAACTCAAGGCGAGTGTTCTACCACTTGAGCTACAGCACCACTTCCGGTTTTCTGGTGGTTTATTGGAGATAGGAGTTTCACGGTCTCTCCTGCCTGGGCTGGCTTTGAACCACGATCCTCAGATCTCAGCCTCCTGAGTAGCTAGGATTACAGGCGTGAGCCACCAGCGCCCGGCTTTCCATGAGACTCTTATCTCCAGTTAACCACCAGAAAACCAGAAGTGGAGCTGTGACTCAAAGTGGTAGAGTGCTAGCCTTGAACAAAAACACTTTAGGGGGGACTGGGAAGATGACTCAATGGTAGAGTGCTTGTCTTGCATGCATGAGGCCCTGGGTTCGATTCCTCAGCACCACATAAACAGAAAAAGCCGGAAGTGTGCTGTGGCTCAAATGTTAGAGTGCTAGTCTTGAGCTGAAGAGCTGAGGGACAGCACCCAGGCCCAGAGTTCAAGCCCCACGACCGACCAAAAAAAAAACAAACCGCACTCAGGGACAGCAATCAGTCCCTGAGTTCAAGCCCTAGTACTAACATACACAAAAAATGACACTGGGGGCTGGGATCATGGTTTAGTGGTAGAGTGCTTGCCTAGCATGCTTGAAACCCTGGGTTTGATTCGTCAGTACCAACATAAACAGAAAAAGCTGGAAATGGTGCTAGCCTTGAGCAAAAGAGGCTCAGGGACAGTGCTCAGGCCCTGAGTTCAAGCCTCAGGACTGGCAAAAAAAAAAAGACACTGATACTTCTCAAGCTGGAATGTATGCAGGATCTCTCAAGCTGGAATGTATGTATGTAGGATCTCTGGGGGTCTGGTTGACAAGGCTGACTGATCCAGAAGAAGGTGGGGCCTGGGACCACTCAAGTGGTCCAGATTGTGGTCTAGTCCAGTCAGAGGTAAAGAATTGAAGTCACAGGAAGTCTTCTGGACACAGGCACATACAGAACCAAAGCAATCCAGAGGGTCTTAAAGCCCAGGGACGTTAGCCGTGGAGGGCAGGTGAGGTTGGCATCTGTCTGTGGTAGTGAGCAGGCAAGGACTGAGAACCCTGTGGTACCTGCACTGGCCCACACTGGACCTAGAAGGCCCAGGCCTGAGCATCAAGGAGCCCAGAACAGCTTCAGAGGGATGAAGCTCACAGGGCCTGGAGTGGCCTTGACCCCAATGGGGCCGGGGCTGACTAACATGGTATACACATTGCTTCACAATAATATTGAGCCAGGCACAGGTGGCTCACACCTGTAACCCTAGCTACTTAGGAGGCAGAGATCTGAGGATCATGGTTTGATACTTTACTGGGCAGAAAAAAAAAAAAAAAAAAAAAAAACCCTGAGGGCTGGGAAGGTGGCTCAGTGGTAGAGTGCTTGCATTGCATGCATGAGGCCCTGGGTTCGATTCCTCAGCACCACATAAGCAGAAAAGGCCGGAAGTGGCATTGTGGCTCAAGTGGTAGAGTGCTAGCCTTGAGCTGAAGAGCTGAGGGACAGCGCCCAGGCCCAGAGTTCAGGCCCACAACCGGACCAAAAAAACAAACAAACCATGAGACCCTTATCTCCAATTAAGTTAGAAATGGAGGTGTGGCTGAAGTTGTAGAGAGCCAGCCTTGAGCAAAAAATGTCAAGCAAGAGGGCAAAGCCCTGAGTTCAAATCCCAATACCAGCATACAATTTAAAAAGCTGGACAAAAGCTGTGACTTCAGTAGTAGAGCACTATCCAAGAGCATAAAAAAAGCTGCATGGAAGCACAAGGCCCTGAGTTCAAGCCCTGATACCAACACACACAGAAAAAGAGAAAGAGTCAGAAAGCAAAATGCAGGGCTGGAGGCATGCCTCAAATAGTAGAGAACCAGCAAACCAAGTAAGCCCAGTGACCATAAAGCCCTGAGTTCAAACCCTAGTACTACCAAAGAGAGAGAGAGAGAGAGACTACAATGACACCCCATTGGTTCAGGGGTGACAGAACTCAGCAGGCCTGGCTGGACAAGGATCTGAAACAGTGTAAGGAGGGGCCTCAGGCTTACCTGGGTGGGGGAGGGGGGCTCCCCATGAACATCTCAAGAAAGATGCGGCAGGCAGAGGGAGGGACAGGAGAAAGCTGGAGAGGGAAGGCTCAGGCACCAGGGCGCGTGCCAGCGCAGCTGCTGTGGGCTGAGTGCTACTTAGCTGGGCCCAGTTGGAAGGTGCTGAAAGAGGAGGTGCCGCTGTGCCAGCTCAGATGGAGGAGGAAGTGGGAAGAGGGAGGCAGAACGGGCACAGGGCCCTGGCACGGGGTAGCGCTCCTCCTTCAGGGAAGCCAGGACCAGGAGGGTCCACGGTCCTACCCGGGCTCTGGCCTCCACACTCCCCACTCCCATTACACACGGGGCACATGGGCTATCTACCCTAGGTAAAGGGGCACGGAGGGAGCAGACAAACAAACTTCCCTGTTGGAGGATTTCCTTCTCAAGAATAGAAGGCCCTTTCTAGCACCAGGTCCCTGGACAGGTGCCCTGTCCCTCCATGTCCTCCAGGGACCAGGGGAAAACAAAGCCCTTTCCCAATGGCAGGTGAGAGGTGCCATGTCCTTGTCCTAATGAAGTCCAATCCCCTCACCTGTCTGCTCAGATGGCCTCCTGCCTTGTTTCCATTAGGCTCTACCTGCAGTTCCTATGTCCAGGGTCTGAACCAGGAAGGTGGCGGGGAGTTAGGGGAGTACGAGAATCCTCCAGCCACATCTGGCTTCGGATGGAGGGATGTCAACCCTTTTTCCAAGAAAGACAGTTTTTCTTTGTTATAAGGTCTATTGTGAGGCTTGAGCTGAGGATCTGGGCATTGTCTCCCAGGTCTTTTGCTCAAGACTAGAGCTCAACTACTTTGAGGCACAGTTCCACTTCCAGTTCCCTGGGGGTTAATTGGAGATAAGAGTCTCACAGACTTTCCTGGGGCTGGCTTTGAACCATGATCCTCAGCTCTCAGCCCCCTGAGTAGCTAGGATTACAGGTGTGAGCCACCAGCACTCAGCAAGCAGCCATTTTTCTTGACCAAAGTCTCAGGTAACTGTTCTGTGTAAGCAGCTGGTCCCTATCCAGGACCAATAGACTAGGCCAGGACCAATGGTTCCCTCTTTTTGCCTGCTTCCTCCTCCCCACAATTCTGATCCCTGTGTTACAAGGTCCCCCTATTCTCACTTCCTTCTTTGGCCTCTCCCTCCAAGGAGGATGTCAGGAAGAGGCTAAGGTCTCCCAGGTCTCCCCAGGTCCACTTCCAGCCCCTCCCCCTTCCCTGCCATCTTTCTCCATTAGTCTGTTTCTACCGGAAAATTGATCACTGACTTCACTCGCACTTGCACGTCTCCAGGCTGACCTAGTTTCTACCTCAATGCACAGGGGCTACATCCTTACTTACTGCTAGACATAAAGCTGTATGTAATCAAGAGACACACTGAGCACGCTTGAGATATACCGACGCAGGAACTTACAACGTGACTCTTGACATGCATTCCCAAACACATTCAGAGTTGTACCTATGCCTGTATATCCAAAGGCATCTTCCCAGTTCAGGAACACACCTAAGGACTACATAGGACTGCACAGACATACAAACAAATGACACACAGAAACTCATAAAGTGCAAACAAGAGTTCCCAACAGAGTCAGGAGCTGGTGGGTTAGGCCTGTAATCCTAGCTACTCAGGAGGCTGAGATCTGAGGACTGCAGTTCAAAGCCAGCCCAGGCAGAAAAGTCCCCATGAGACTCTTCAATTAATCATTCAAAAAACTGTCAGTGGCACTGTGGCTCAAATGATAGAGCTCTAGCCTTCAGCACACAAAGGTTCAGGGACAGCGCTCAGGCCCTGACTTCAAGCCCCACAACCAACAACAACAACAACCCCCCCCCCAAAAAAAGGAGTAATTCTCAGGCTGGGAAGGTGGCTCAGTGGTAGAGTGCTTGCCTTGCATGCATGAGGCCCTGGGTTTGATTCCTCAGCACCACATAAGCAGAAAAGGCCGGAAGTGGCGCTGTGGCTCAAGTGGTAGAGCACTAGCCTTGAGCTGAACAGCTGAGAGACAGTGCTCAAACCCAGAGTTCAGGTCCCACAACTGACAACAACAACAAGAGTAATTCTCCACTCTCTCTCCAGCTTCCGCCCCCATATCCCCATCCTCTAGGCTGAAACACCAGAAACACTGAAAGAGGCCTTCCTCCATACCCATGTCATCAGAGATCCCCAAACCCATGAATAGGTTCCAAGCCTCCCCTCTTCCCTCCACTGTGTCTGCCTCAAGGAATTGCACAAGCCCAGGTGCCCCCTGAGACCAAGGTTGGGGACTCTTCCCTTGTCTGTTTATTTTTGTGTTCTTCCTGGGGCTTGAACTCTGGGCTTGTGCTGTCCTGAAGCTGGTGTTCTACCACTTGAGTCATAGATCAACTTCTCTTTTTTTTTTTTTCATGGGGCCTGAACTCTGGGCCTGGGCGCTGTCCCTTAGCTCTTCAGCTTAAGGCTAGAACTCTACCACTTGAACCACAGCGCCACTTCTGGCTTTTTCTGTTTATGTGGTGCTGAGGAATCGAACCCAGGGCCTCATGCATGCAAGGCAAGCACTCTACCACTGAGCCACCTTCCCAGCCCCTGATTTGTTTTTGTAGTTAACTGGAGATAACTCTCACGGACTCTCCTGCCTCGGCTGGCTTCAAACCAGCCTTCTGACTAACTGGGTCAGGCATGTGCCACAGGAACCTAATGGCCCCTTGTCCTATAGCAGCTAACTCAAGGTCATATGTCACACTTGTGGAGGTCAAAGAATTAGAGGTCTGGGCTGGGAAGGTAGCTCAGTGGTAGAGTGCTTGCCTAGCATGCATGAATCTCTGGGTTTGCTTTCTCAGTACCACATAAAACGAAAAAGCCAGAGTGGTGCTATAGCTCAAATAATAGAGTGCTAGCCTTGAGCAAAAACAGCTCAGGGACAGTGCCTAGGCCTTTAGTTCAAGCCCCTGGACTGGCAAAAGGAAAAAAAAATGGGGTAAGGGACCATGAGGGATCTTGAGCATTGTATTTAATGTCTCTATGTGCTTCCTCTGTTAAAATGACTAAACTAGGTGTGATTGTCCACACCTGTAATCCCAGCACCTGGGAGGCTGATCTAGGAAGACTAAGTTTGAGGCCAGCCTGGGCCACATAGCAACTCTGTCTCAAAAAATAATGATTAAAATAAATAAATAAATAGAGCTGAGTACTGTAACTCATGCCTGCAATCCTAGCTACTCAGGGGTCTAAGATCTAAGGATCACAGTTCAAAGTCAGCCCAGGCAGGAAAGTCTACAAGACTCTTCTCTGCAATTAATCAGCAAAAAGCTAGCTAGAAGTGGAGTTGTAGCTCCAGTGGTTGAGCCCCACCCTTAGCAAAAAAGCTAAGGGACAGAACCCAGGCACTGAGTTCAAGCCCCAGAATCGGTACAAACAAACAAATACCTACTGATATGTGAAGGAATATGAAATAGCCAAGCAGGGGACCCAAGGATAGGGGCTGGGACAGAGGGAAAGGACTTGTGCCACAATGTTCCCTACTCTTTTGGGGATTCCTCCCACACCCCTCAAATTACCATGACTCTGGTGCTTGACTGCCAGAGTCTGGTTTGTTTTTGTCAGTTGTGACACTTGAACTAGGGGCCTGGATGCTGTCCCTGGGCTTCTTTGCTAAAGGCTAGAACCCTACCAGTTTGAGCCACAGCTCTACTTGCAGTTTTCTGGTGGTTAACTGGAGGTAAGAGTCTCAAGGACTTTCTTGCGCAGACTGGCTTTGAACTGTGATCCTCAGATCTCAGCCTCCTGAGTAGCTAGGATTATAGGCATGAGCCACCAGTGCTGAACATACCTCTGGTTTTTTATTGCTCTGTGTGTGTGTGTGTGTGTGTGTGTGTGTGTGTGTGTGTGTGTGTGTGTGTGTGTTCTTTTCTTTTCTTTTGAAACAGAGTGTCCCTATGTAGTCCAGGCTTTCTCTAACTCCAGATCCTTCTGTCAATCTTAGTTTCCCAAGGACTGGGACTTACAGATATGCGCCAGAACTCCCCTGTAATCTAGGTTCTGGGCATGCAGCCTAGGAGCCTTGCAAAATTCAGAAAGCAGGAAGCTTCCTCTGACCAGCTCCGACATACCTCGAAGCTCAGCCCTCTTCCAGGGCACCACTTCCTATTTTCTGGTGGTTTATTGGAGCTAAGAGTCTCACAGACTTTTCTGCCCAGGCTGGCTTTGAATCGCAATCATCAGATCTCAGCCTCCAGAGTAGCTAGGATTAAAGGCAGGAGCCACCGGTGCTGCCTGCTGGGTTTCTATGGGGCTTTTTAACTCCACCCACCCATCCCCCATCTCCAGCTTCAGCTTCTTTCCAGGTTCAACCAATCCCTTAGATCCGTCCTTTTATCCTCATCCTCACTCTCCTGGTGGTCTTTAACCTGCTCTGCCTGAAGTGGGACCTCCCCCACCCTGCTCCCTGTCTGCTGCCCTCCTAGATTATAATGAACCCCACTGGAAAAAAGGCCCCTGCCCAGGAAGCCTGTGCCTCCCCCAGCGCGGTTTCCACCTCTCTCGCTTGATTCCTGTGTCCCTTCTCTCATCAGCACATTTCCTACAAGCATCTCAGTCCTCTTCCTTCTTCTCCTCCCCCGCCACACCCCTCAACCTAGTCTCCCACCTCTTCCACAAAGTGGAAGCTGTCTAGAAGCTGTCCTCCCCTCCCCCTCCCCCCTGCCCAGCTGTCTCCAGGCCTCTCCTTGCAGCTGTCTCATGAGAGTGCGTGCGCACGTGTGCACACACACACACACACACACACACACAGACACCTGTATGGGAGCCTGCTGGGGAACACACTCCCCCTCCCTGTCCACCTGAGCTTTGGACCCAGCCCTCCTAGGGCCTTGCTCAACCTCTGTCCAGTAGCCTCAACTCTCAACCTCTCCTAAGTCACTGTATTCTGGGCCCCATTCTAGATTCCTCCCCACATCTCTGTCCTTCCTTCACTCACAGAAGAGATGATGATGTTATTACAGGATTGACCTCCATCTCTCTTTTTTTTTTTTTTTTTGGTCAGCCGTGGGGCTTGAACTCTGGGCCTGGGCGTTGTCCCTCAGCTCAAGGCGAGCACTCTACACTTGAGCTACAGCGCCACTTCCGGTTTTCTGGTGGTTTATTGGAGATAGGAGTCTCACGGTCTCTCCTGCCCGGGCTGGCTTTGAACCGTGATCCTCAGATCTCAGCCTCCTGAGTAGCTAGGATTACAGGCGTGAGCCACCAGTGCCCGGCTACCTCCATCTCTCTTGTTCCATCCCCTCCTCAGTGCCTGGGAGAGATCGCTAGCCTGACCAGTGACCTCCTGTTTGCCAAGGCCAGTGGACCTTTCCCTGCTTCATTTCATTTGATCTTTGCAGGACCACAGTATTTTCTGCTTTCTCTTTCATCTGTTCCTCTCTTGCCTAATTGTATGTGTGCGCGCGCGTATATGTGCGCGCGTGCACACGTGCCAGCCCTGGGACTTGAACAAAGGGCCTAGGCACTGTTCCTGAGCATTTTTTTGGGGGGGGGGTCCAGTTGTGGGGCCTGAACTCTGGGTCTGGGCACTGTCCCTCAGCTCTTCAGCTCAAGGCGAGTGCTCTACCACTTGAGCCACAGCGCCACTTCTGGCTTTTTCTTTTTTGCTTATGTGGTGCTGAGGAATCAAACCCAGGGCCTTAGGCATGCAAGGCAAGCGCTCTTCCACTGAGCCACCACCTTCCCAGCCCTCCCTGAGGATTTTTGCTGAAGACTAGTGCTCTACTACTTGAGCCACAGCTTCACTTCTGGCTTTTTGCTAGTTAATTGGAGATAAGAGTCTCATGGACTTTCCTGATTAGGCTACCTTCCAACCCTAATCCTCAGATCTCAGCCTCTGGAGAAGCTAAGATTACAGGTATAAGCCACCAATACCTGGCACTCTCTTTTTCCCTTCCTTCCTTCCTTCTTTCCTTCTTTCCTTCCTTCCTTCCTTCCTTCCTCCCTTCCTTCCTTCCTTCCTTCCTTCCCTCTCTTCCCCTCTCCTCCCTTTCCCTTCCCTTCCTTTCTTTCTGCACTGTGGCTGTGGATCAAATTCACAGCATCCAACACATTAGGCAAGTTCTCCACCACTGAACCAGGATCCCAGCCCCTCCTTTGGCTCTTATTAAGAAATTATCCAAGAAGAAAAGAAAGAAAAAGAGAAAGCAAGGAAGGAAGGAAGGAAGGAAGGAAGGAAAGAATTGGGCACCACTGGCTTAGGCCTATAATCTTAGCTACTCAGGGGGCTGAAATCTGAGGATTTGAGGTTCAAAGCCAGCCTGGGCAGGAAAGTCTTTGAGACTCTTATCTCCAATTAACCACTAGAAAATATGAAGTGGCTCTGTGGCTCCAGTGATAGAGCTGCTCGCCTTGAGCTAAAGAGCTGAGGGACAGCACCCAGGCCCAGAGTTCAAACCCCATAACTGACAAGAGAGAAACAGAGACAGAGACAGAGAGACAGACAGAGACAGAGAGACAGACAGAGACAGAGAGACAGACAGAGACAGAGAGACAGACAGAGAGACAGAGACAGAGAGAGAGAGACACAGAGAGAGAGAGAGAGACAGAGAGAGAGAGGGAAAGAAAGAAGGAAAATAAGAAGGTAAAATATATTTCTTTCTTGAGTTCCAAGAACTCAAACTCAGGAGCAAGTTTGCTCTCAGCCATCCAGAGATTCCGGCTCTTTCCACGGGACTCTGTGCTACCCCCTCCAGCACTGTCTCATGACCAAAGCTGGTTGTCTGCCATGCTGGAATCCTACCAGCCAGCAGGGGAAAGGGCAGAGAAAAAAGGCTTCCCTAGGGCTTCAAACCCATAGGGAAGGGAACACACCACTGCCCCCTGTAGCCCACTGGTGGGAATGGAGTCACCTGTCTGCAGGAGGCTGGGAAGCCAGTTCACCTGGGCAGCCCTGGAGCACTGACGCTAGCAGATAGCAGCCATGGGTGCCAGAGCTTCCGTGGCACCCCTCCCTGCTCCCTGGTCACTGGACTGGCCCTCGGGGCTCCGTGCTTTCCCCTCTTCTCACTCTTGCACCTCCCCTGGCTCTTCCTGTACAACCCTGTGCTTGTGGCCAAAAAGATCCAACCCTTTGAGAGGCTGACAAGGGACACGTGGGATTCCAGCAATTCTAGCCCATGCCTGGCCTGGCAAGTCTGCACTACCAAGGCCTCTCCTCTTTGTTTCCTTTCAGGTCCTCACAGCCCTGGGCTCCCTGCCTCTACCCTGATCATACCACATTCAGATTGTCCCCCATACCAGTTCTGAACCCACAACCCACTCCTCATGTGTGTGTGTGTGTGTGTGTGTGTGTGTGTGTGTTGTAAGTAGTGGGGCTTGAACTCAGTGCCCTATGCTTAGCTTTTTCTGCTCAAGGCTGGTATTCTACCACCATGATTATGTTAAACAGAACTTCACAACACATCGGAGGTAGGTCCTCCGGCCATAATGATGAAAGAAAGAGGCCACCTCCTTGCTCCCAAAACTACCTTGTTGTTGGTTTTTTTGGGGGGGGGTTGTTTGGGTTTTTTGTTGTTTTTGTTTTGTTTTGTTTTGTTTTTTGGTCGGTCGTGGGGTCTGAACTCTGGGCCTGGGCGCTGTCCCTCAGCTCTTCAGCTCAAGGCTAGCACTCTACCACTTGAGCCACAGCACCATGTCCAGCTTTTTCTATTTATGTGGTGCTAAGGAATCGAACCCAGGTCCTCATGCATGCAAGGCAAGCACTCTACCACTGAGCCACCTTCCCAGACCTTGTATTTTTGTGAATGTCAAAATCAGACCAAATGAATCTGAGGTGCTAAGGCCCAGCATGGTGAGGGGATGGGCCCTTGAGGACTGGAAAGATGGTAGGACCACACAGTATCCATACATGTTAACACAGTATGCATACATGTGAACATTGTTCAAGATGGACTTCAGGGGCTGGGAATGTGGCTCAATGGTAGAGTGCTTGCCTTGCATACATGAGGCCCTGGGTTCGATTCCTCAGCACCACATAAGCAGAAACAGCCGGAAGTAGCTCTGTGGCTCAAGTGGTAGAGCTCTAGCCTTGAGCAGAAGAGCTGAGGGACAGTGCTCAGGCCCAGAGTTCAGGCCCCATGACTGACAACAACAAAAAAACATGGACTTCATAAATGTACATTTGGGGTAACTTTACAATTTTTGGAGGGGAGCAGTGCTGGGGTTTGAACTTGTAGCCTCCTCTACTACTTGAACCCTACCCCAAACCCTTCATTGTTTTCTCAGATAGTCTCACATGTATCCTGGGGTGGCCTGGACCTCAATCCTCCTATTTACCTTTCCCACATAGTTGGAGCAACAGGCGCACACCACCACACTTGGCTTCTTTTTATTGGTTGAAATGGTATTTCATGAACTTTATGCCCAGGCTGGCCTCTTTCCAATCTCCACCTCTAGAGCTAGGATTACAGGTGTGAGCCACCAAGTCCATCTCACTGAAGTTTTTTTGGTTTGGGGTTTTTTTGTTTTGTTTTGTTTTTCAGTGCTGGTGATCAAACCCAAGGACTCAAGCACAGTAGGTAAGTGCTGTGCTACTGAGCTACACTCTCAGCCCCCTGGATTTTTTTTAAACTAGTCTGATTTTGTAATAAATCATCATGGATAATAAGCCCCTCAGAATTCCCTGATTTCAGGTGCTAAGGTCCAGAGAGGGTAAAGCTTTCAGGTGGAGTTAAGACATCTGTGGAGGGGCTGGGAAGGTGGCTCAGTGGTAGAGCGCTTGCCTTGCATGCATGAGGCCCTGGGTTCGATTCCTCAGCACCACATAAGCAAAAAAAGAAAAAAGCCAGAAGCGGCGCTGTAGCTCAAGTGGTAGAGCGCTAGCTTTGAGCTGAAGAGTTGAGGGACAGCACCGAGGCCCAGAGTTCAGACCCACGACCGGACCCAAAAAGAAAAGACATCTGTGGAGAGCTCACCCTGAGAAGGGGACCACACGTTTTGCCTTTCTCATGCACTGTAGGTATAGCTGGAGCAGGCATATTGGTGGGAGTGGGGAGAGGACTACTCACCTCATATCTGCCTACACTGCTGGGGTGTTGAAACATGGCAGTATTATGGTCATTGAGAAAACAAACTCAAGGGGCACAATTCTATAGCTCCTTGGGCTTAACTGCTGAAGGTGAACCTAGCCTACTCCAGTGTGGTTCTGATTATTAAATGATTAACAAAGCATAAATTCCTTGAACAATGCCTGCTTCCCAGCATGTACCTAGAAGTGTTTGCTATGACAACTATCATCAGGCAAACTGATCAGAGCTAAACTCTCCTCCTCACTGGCTATGTGACCTCAAGAAAACTGATTAGCCGGGCGCTGGTGGCTCACGCCTGTAATCCTAGCTACTCAGGAGGCTGAGATCTGAGGATCGTGGTTCAAAGCCAGCCCGGGCAGGAAAGACTGTGAGACTCCTATCTCCAATAAACCACCAGAAAACCGGAAGTGGCGCTGTAGCTCAAGTGGTAGAGCACTCGCCTTGAGCTGAAGAGCTGAGGGACAGCGCCCAGGCCCAGAGTTCAAGCCCCACGACCGACAAAAAAGAAAAAAAAGAAAACTGATTAGCCTCTCTGAATGTCACTTCCTCATCTGTTAAACAGATAATAAAACCTGACACTGACTCCAGTTTTTGGAGTGCAGGAACCATATCTGTAGTTCTTAAGGCCTTAGCACTGGGCTCAGCTTTGGAAGCTACTGAGATGCTTGGGAGAACTAATCGCTTCTCTCACTCTTGTCTGACCAGTTCTCCTCCACTGGTGCTAGCAGACAGCGGCATCTAGTGGACAAAATTTGGAACTTCATTTTGGCCAAGTGTCAGTGTAGTCCTTTAAATAAAGCTTTTTTTGACTATTCATTCTTCATTCCGCAAGCATTCATTAACTACCTGCTGTATACCCAACAATGATCCAGGACCTAGAAGCAAGAGATGAAAGATAGTCATTGTAGTCAATATACACTATGTTAAAAAAATGAAGAATGAGGCTGGGAATGTGGCTTAGTGGTAGAGTGCTTCCCTAGCATGCATAAAGCCCTGGGTTCCATTCCTCAGTACATAAACAGAAAAAGCCAGAAGTGGCGCTGTGGCTTAAGTGGTAGAGTGCTAGCCTTAAACAAAAGGTCAGTGACAGTGCCCAGGCTCTGAGTTCAAGCCCCAGGACTGGCAAAAAAAAAAAAAAAAGTAAAAAAAAGAATTATGGTCAGGTGCTGCTGGCTCATGCCTGTAATCCTAGCTAGTCAGGAGGCTGAGATCTGGGGATTGTGGTTCAAAGCCAGCATGGGCAGGAAAACCTGTAAAACTCTAATCTCCAGAAAACTGGAAGTGGCGCTGTGGCTCATGTGGTAGCCCACTAGCCTTGAACTAAAGAGCTCAGGGACAGGGGCTGGGAAGGTGGCTCAGTGGTAGAGCGCTTACCTTGCATGCCTGAGGCCCTGGGTCCGATTCCCCAGCACCACATAAGCAAAAAGAAAAAAAGCCAGAAGTGGCGCTGTGGCTCAAGTGGTAGAGCGCTAACCTTGAGCTGAAGAGCTGAGGGACAGCGCCCAGGCCCAGAGTTCAAGCCCTACAACAGGAAAAAAACAATTCACAAATAATTATACCCTTCTTACTCTAGTTTGTTGTTGTAGTTGTTGTTTTTGCCAGTCCTAGGGCTTGAATTCAGGGCCTGTGCACTATCCCTGAACTTCTTTTGCTCAAGCCCCAGGACCGGTGAAAAAGTCCAAAAAAAAAAAAAAAAAAAAAGTGGGGTTAAGCACTAGCCAATGAGCAAAGGCATCAGGTATAGAATTCAAGTCCCGGGCTGGGAAGGTGGCTCAGTGGTAGAGTGCTTGCCTTGCATGCATGAGGCCCTGGGTTCGATTCCTCAGCACCACATAAGGAAAAAGAAAAAAGCCGGAAGTGGCGCTGTGGCTCAGTGGTAGAATGCTAGCCTTGAGCTGAAGAGCTGAGGGACAGCGCCCAGGCCCAGAGTTCAGGCCCCACGACTGGACCAAAAAAAAAAAAAATAGAATTCAAGTCCCAGAAAAAGAAAGAAGAGAGAGAGAGAGAGAGAGAGAGAGAGAGAGAGAGAGAGAGAGAGAGAGAGAGAGAGAGGAAGGAGCGGGAAGAAGGGAGACGCAAGGAAGGAAGGAGAAAGAGAAAAAAGAAATAACATTAGTAGCTTACATCT
Source organism: Dipodomys merriami (assembly GCF_024711535.1). NCBI lineage: Eukaryota > Metazoa > Chordata > Mammalia > Rodentia > Heteromyidae > Dipodomys > Dipodomys merriami. The sequence goes on along the minus strand of NW_027203270.1, from coordinate 29,187,258 downwards.
GTAATCCTAGCTACTCAGGAGGCTGAGATCTGAGGATTACAGTTAGAAGCCAGGCAAGACAGGAAAATCCATGAGACTCTCATCTCCAATTATCCACCAAAAAGAACCAGAAGTGGAACTGTGGCTCCAGTGGTAGAGAGCTAAAAAAAGGAAAGAAAATATAAACTCTGTTTAAGAGTCTTGGCAGGAGATATCTTTGGGGGAAGTTTTACAATGTCAGGAGTGATTCTGAAGTGGTGTTATGTATCAGTGACTCTCAGTTTGGGACAAGGACATAAAATGAAGACTCAGGATAGAGGGCAACTGACCCAGGTTCCCTACAGAGAGGGGAGGGGGAGGGAAGTGAGAGGGAAAAAAGAAAGAGAAAGAGAGGGAGGGAGGGAGGGAAGGAAGGAAGGAAGGAAAAGGGAGGAAGGGAGGTCATAAAAGTGCTCAGATGAGCTTTGGAGAAGGGACAGGAAGGGGTGCGTGTCTGGGGAAGGACATGCATTTCAGTTTGGTAGATGCGCTGCCTATACAGTGAAGTGGATGAGGCTAGACAGGAGAGTCAAGGCCAGACAGCAGGGGATCCCAAATGACCGGCCAGGGAGGCTGCATTTAATAAAATCAAGGGACTAGCTTAGTAAGAAGGTAATCTGATCAGAGGGGACTGGAGGGAAAAACAAAACAAAAACCAAAAAACAACAGACATTCAGGAGACAGGTGACTACTACAACAGCCCATGAGGTAGTGATCACAGAAGCGTGTTGGAATGGAGACTGTAGAAGCAAGTGGGAAACAGGAAACAGGAGGTGGTTTTGAAATCACTGGGGCTTCAAGCGGAATAGCAGGCTGAGAACTCAAGGTACTGAGTCTGGGGGAGGTGATCGGGAGAAAGAAACCAAGTAACCAGAATGGGGACTTGACCAGGACTGATGTGGGCAGAAGCAGGGACAATGAACTTAATATTCAATACGGACTGCAAAGGCTGAAAGGAGTGTGCCAAGGCTGCTAAGGCTGACAGGAGAAAAGATACTAAGCAGAGGAGACCGAGGTGAGCCAATGATGTGTCACTTGTGAGTCCTGCAGAGACCCTGAAGGGCAAGAAAATCCTCAGAGATGGAAGGAAACCAAGACCTGGGACCTCAAATACCAGAAGATGAGGAAAGGAGGGGAGGAAGCAGGAGCCATGGGTGCCTAGGGAGCCTTGGAGCTAGGGGGAATGGACTGGGACCTTAGCAGCTTCCTCCCTTCTCTGAGGGGCGGGGGGGGGGGGGGGGGGGAGTCCCAGCATCTCTCAGGGAGACAGAGGGTCAGTAATGAGTTCCTTTCTCGGTGCAGACCAGGGTCCGAGCTCTTGAGTTCTGCCCACCCATTCCCAACACTTGTTCCATTATGTGTTTCCTCCCTTGAACATTGAGACAACTCATTTCTGCATGGGAATGAGTTTCCCCAGGTCAAATAACAGAACACAAAAATGTCCCAGCCCTCCAGAACCTGTAAGGGTGGCCTTTAGTAAAAAGGTGTTAACTATGGAAAATGAACTATGTAACTGTAACATGGGCAGGGCTGGGAGGGGGAGACTGGGGGAAAGCAAAGGAAGAAGTGACATTGTCAAAGGAAAAAAAAAAGTACTGATTACCTGACTTATGTATACCTTTTTTTTTTTGGGGGGGGGGGTCCGGTCGTGGGGCCTGAACTCTGGGCCTGGGCGCTGTCCCTCAGCTCTTCAGCTCAAGGCTAGCACTCTACCACTTGAGCCACAGCGCCACTTCCGGCTTTTTTTTTTTTTGTCGGCCGTGGGGCTTGAACTCTGGGCCTGGGCACTGTCCCTCAGCTCTTCAGCTCAAGGCGAGCGCTCTACCACTTGAGCTACAGCGCCACTTCCGGTTTTCTGGTGGTTTATTGGAGATAGGAGTCTCACGGTCTCTCCTGCCCGGGCTGGCTTTGAACCGCGATCCTCAGATCTCAGCCTCCTGAGTAGCTAGGATTACAGGCGTGAGCCACCATCGCCCGGCCTCCGGCTTTTTTCTTTTTGCTTATGTGGTGCTGAGGAACCGAACCCAGGGCCTTGAGCATGCAAGGCAAGTGCTCTACCACTGAGCCATCTTCCCAGACCCTTATGTATACCTTAATAATAAAATTACATATTTAAAAAAATTAGCTGGGTGTCAGTGGCTCATGCCTATACCCCTAGCTACTCAGGAGGCTGAGATCTGAGGATCGAGGTTCATTGCCAACCTGGACAGGAAAAGTCTGTGAGACTCCATCTCCAATTAACCACCAGAAAACTGGAGTGGTGTTGTGGCTCAAAGTGGTAGAGTGCTAGCCTTGGGCACAAAAGCTCAGGGACAGCACCCAACCCTGAGTTCAGGCCCTACCCCCCAACAAAAAAGAAAATTAAAGGGTTCTTGGGCTAGGAACATGGCTTAGTGGTAGAGTGCTTGCCTAATACCCATGCAGCCCTGGGTTCCATTCCTCAGTACCACATAAATAGAAAAAGCCAGAAGTGGAACTGTGGCTCAAAGTGGTAGGGTGCTAGCCTTGAGCAAAAGCTCAGGAACGGTGCCCAGGCCTTGAGTTCAAGCCCCAGGACTGGCCAGAATAATGAAATAAAGAATGCCATGATGAGATAAATCTGGATTATTAGATGGGCTCAAAGCTACTCAAAGGTACTATAAGAGACTAAGCTGGGCTGGAGACCAGGTAGAAGAACTTGGGAGCACCAAAGTTGGTTAAAAGAAAGGACTCTCCTCTAGAGCTTTTGGGTAGCACAGCCTGTGACACCTCCATTTTGGGCTTCTAGCTTGCACAAGTGTAAAAGCATAAACTTGCACATCAAGTTTGTGGTTAATTCACTATGGCAGCCCTAGAGAACAAATCCAGCTTCCTATAGTGTAAAATGACTAGAAGTTTCTAGAGATATTGACAGCACTCATTCAGCAAAGAGGGATGTTCTAGATCTGATTAAAAGGTGTGTGGATGTGTGTGTTTAAACTTAAAGGCTGCTGGGAGTTGGGGGCTCACACTTGTAATCCTAGCTACTCAGGAGGCTAACATCTGAAATCAGCCAGGGCAGGAAAATCCTAGAGACTATCTCCAATAAACTACTTAGAAAAAGCAGGAAGTAGCGCTTTGGCTCCAGTGATAGAGTGCTAGCCTTGAGCAAAAGCAGCTCAGAGACGGTGCCCAGACCCAGAGTTGAAGCCCTAGGACCAGCAAAAATAAATAAGCTTAAAGGCCACTCCTCCCAAATTGAAGATAATGCCTTTTAGAGGGGGAGGAGGGTAAAACTCCCAATCAGCCTCCCCAGACCTCCCCCACAAAAGGGAGTTTAAGAGACTGATATCCTCCTTTCCCTTCCCTAAATGGTAGAAACAGGTCCCTAGCTCCAGCTGGGCCAAAGCCCACCCCAACTACATTAGCAACAGTAAGGAGATTTTGAGTAAGCCCTTTCCAATTTCTTCCCACAATACCATGCCCTCTTCAGAGGGGATTCTGGTCTGCCTTCTTCCTCCCTTTCTCCATTCATGGGGGCAAGAGGAGATGGATACCCCCTTAACCACACTGAAATGGAAGGCACTCTCCCACAGCCTTCCTCCTCCCCACAACACAGCTGGAAGGGGGAGGGGAGGTCAGCAGGGTTCATAAAGGCCAGATGTTAAGGAAAAAGACAGGGTCGCTGGCTAGCTCGCTCGCGCGCACACCCCCCCCCAACCAACTCCCTCATTAGGGAAGAAAAATGAAAGGAGACAGTTTTGAAAACAAACACAACTTTTGTGGTCCCAAACAGTTTTTCTCAAGAATCTGCTCTATGCAAACAATAACAACTTTTTACAAAGCATTTTCACAGAAAAGGAGACAAGTCCTTCCCCAGGGGGCCCCATGTGGGAATGGTTCCTCCCTCACCGGTTTTAGGGAAGGAGGGGTCAACTAGCCACTAGTGCAGGGTGGGCAGATGTGGGAGCCAGCCCAGCTGCCCTTCACACCCCACCTTCAATCTCCCCGGCCTCCCTGGACCTCACCTTGGGCAGTTATTCCGCGCTGACTCAGGGAGCTCTCCTGGCCAGGGTGTGGTCCAGGCCTAACTCCACCAACAAGAAAACAGAACCTCTGACCCTAAAGCTAATCCCTAGGCCCAGCCCCTTTCGGATCCATCAGCTCCTTGACAACTCCCAAATGCCTCAGGCTATGGAGGAAGCAGGGGGCAGCTCAAACGTACTTCCCCATTTTGCCCCTCCTAGGCCCAGAAGGCCTGAGGGTCCTTTTCTTTACTCTTTGCAACCGGTTTTGACACCACTCTTTACAGGGGCTGAGTTTCGGGGTCCAAATCGGCTTGGTCCTATACCTCCAACCCTCTCCCATCCAGAAATCGGTGGAGAGGACCTCGAAAGGCAACTTGTTTGGTCTGATTTTATTGATTTCTTCCACCTTCCATTACTTTCCCTGGGACGATCTCAGGCCCCTTCCCCAAGCAAAGTGTGAGTGGGGAGAGGAGGCCAGACCCCCACCCAGCTCCTCCTAGGAGAGTAAACTGGGGGGGAGGGAGCCGTTTTACCAAGATGGAGGGGGTCCTTTTCACCCATTAGACCTTATGAACCGAATGCAAACGGAAAACTGAAAAGGAAACTCCACAACTGGATAAAAAGGATTTTGGTGGCTGAGACAGAAGCTCTCACCCATTAGGGGGTCACCTGAACTGGGGGAGGGGGGAGGAGGCAAGACTAAAAGGGAACAGGAAAGAGGTGACCCGCCTCTTTCTCTCCATCGTGACTCCACTGGTGCTAAGAGTGCTGGGAAAGGTTAAGGGGAGTGAAGGGTTAAAGGTCTGGGCCGCTGGGGGGTGGGGGATGCCCCCAGGGAGCTGCCAATCACCTTCCCACCCCCACCACAGCCCCCACACCTCCCAGGCCTGCCTTCTGACACAGAAACAACCGGTTTGTCCATCATCAAGGTCCTTCTCTCCCTTTTTTGGGTCTTTTTTTTGGAGCGGTGGCCTCCTTGCTCCCCTAGGGTGAAGGCTCTGCCCCCAGAGAGCCGCGACGGAGGAGGAATTGGAATCTGTGTCACTCAAGTCTTCTTCACTTAAGCCCACTCCGGGACTCTTGCCTTTGGCTCCTCTGTAAAGATGAACTGGAGAGAACTTCAACCCAACCTTCTAGATGCTTGAAGATCACTGCCATTTGAGGTCCCTCGGTCGGTCACCCACAGCCTAAAAAAGTAGAAACAAATGTTGAGAGTCAAAGAGCTCTCCTCGAGCCCGCAGTCTGGCCAAGGCCCCAACTTTCCCCTTTGCCAGATGATGTTCCACGCTCAGAGTTCTTCCAGATTGACCCTCCAGGATTTGAGGACGGGGGGCTCGGGGACAGCGGGTCCCCCAACCTGCCACCTCCACAATGGGTGGGCAGGCGGTGGCTTGGCGTCTCCCTGAAGGCGAAGCGAGGAGGCGGGCCCCAAGTCTCCATCTTCCCCCACCACCAGGGCCGGGGGGCAGGGGAAGCAGTCGAGGAGACTAAAGGTGCTGGTGGTGGGGAGCGTGGGTGCCGGGCGGCGGGGCTGCAAGCTGCGTTGGGGCGGCGCTGGCCGCCGGCGTTTCTTGGCTGCTCCCCGGGCTGGCCCTTTCGCCGGCGGCCGCTCAGACCCCCGGCGCAAACACGGCGTGTCCAGGGCGAAGCCCTTCGCGTAACACCAAAGTTTCGACCTGCGGATCAGACGGTCGAAATGTTCCTGGCGTTGATCGCCGGGCGCGGCCGGGGCTGCGCTGGCCGTCGAGGGGCTAACGGCTTCAGCCTCGGGGGCCGCGGGAGGAAGGTTCCCCTCGTCTTCGGCCTCCTGGCCCGGCAGGGACCGCTCCGGAGCCACCTCTGGGGCCGTGGTCTCGGTGGAGAGGCCCGCAGGTGGCGGCGGAGGCTGGGAACTGAGCTCCTGAGTCGGGCTGGCGGCTGGATCGAGCTGGGACTCGAGACCCGGAGCTGGTCTAGGCGGAGACGAGGCGGAGCTGTTCGAAGACTCCCGAGGACTGCGGGGCTCCGGGCAGTGGCCGGGAGGTGCGCAGGAACGAGAGCCCAAGTGCGGGAAACTGCCTCCGCCCTCTTCCTTCTCTCCGCCGCTCCAGCACACCGCAACGTCGGCATCCTCGCCGTCCGGGGAGTCGGGATCGCCGGACCGCCCGGTCTCTTCCCCGAGGTGGTTCAGGGCATCCGGAGCCCAGCTGCCGGTGCACGGGGAGGCGCGAGGGCCCGGCTCCACCGGGGCCCGTGCCTCCAGCTCCCCAGGCCCCGGGCCCAGGGCGGACGCCCGCGGTTTGGCGAGAGCGCAGAAGGCGAGGGCGCGCAGGCACAGCGGAGAGAACTCCTGGGTCCCTCGACGCGGCTTCCGGGCCGTTGGGGAGCAGGGCGACCCTCGCGGGGACGCCGGCACTGCCAGGCGGGGAGGGGGGCACAGAGTCTCCATGGAGCAGCCGGGAAGGGTCCCCACTGAGGGAGCCCTGGTCCCAACGGCGGGCTGCCCGAAGAGCCCACGGGGTAGGGAACATCGCCCCCCCTCGACGGGGAGGTCCTTGCTCACGGGCGCCCCCGGCCCGCCCCCGGGGGGCCGCGGCGTTCCGGCTCCCTCCGCGATCTCGTCACGCGGCCCTCCGGGCGGCCGGACTCCTGGGTCCTTGGGAATCCCGGTACGGTCACCGGATCTTCCCGCCGCCGCGTTTGTTGAGCAGCCCTGGCGGGAGCCCTTCTCAAATCACCCGGAACGTTGAGGCTTGGAAAACAAAGCGGCCGGCGAGTACGGGAGGCGGGAAGGACCCCGGCCCGGCACCCGGTACCCGGGCCCAGGCGGCGGGGAGGGCGCCTTCCGCCCTCTCGGCTTCTTTCTTCCCCGCTGGCTCCCGGAGACCGCGTTATAGAGAACTGCCCCCTCGCTGCCCCAATACCAGAGCGGCGGCCGCGAGCCCGCCGCTGATTGGGCAACACCGCTCGTGACGTCGGCACGACTCCACCCCTCCGGCGGCACCGCCCCCGTCCCCATTCCGCACACAGACACACACACGTGGACCCGGCGCGGCTGGGCGGGCGGGGAGGAGGGAGCGTGCGCGGGTGGGATGGAGGGGGGGGGGGTCCGGGGAGCCGCCGCACGTGGCTCGGTGGCGTCCCGGCACTTCGTCGTCGCAAAGCAACTCGGATTTTTTATTTTTTCCACTTAGCAGTCGCAGTTTCCGTTTCTTCCGCGTCTGTGAAATGGGAACGTTCCTATCGCCCTCTTGGGGCTAATAGAGCTTCGAGAACCAACGTGAATAAATCATATATACACACACATATATACACACACATATATACACACACACATATATGCACACACACACACACACACTAAATAGGAGGAAGGTGAAAAGATGGCGATTAACCAATTTTGCGCAGCTAGGACTCCTGGGAGCAGAGTATTTATTTCAAAAAAATAGTTTGTAGGATGAGTAGTTAGGAATTCAGTACAGGCGTACAAGATACATAATGGGGGGGAAATGAATTGGGAAGGGGAATATTGTTATACACGAGGAGGACGAGAAATAGACGTGTGTGTGTATGTGTGTCAGTCCTGGGGCTTGAACTCATGGTCCTGGGTTTTGTTCCTGAGCTTTTTTACTCAAGGCTAAGTGCTCCACCACTTGAGCCACAGCTCCTCTTTGGGCTTTTTGGTGATTAATTGGAGTCCCACCTCTCCGGGCTGACTGAAAATTGTCCTATTTCAGCCTCCTGAGTAGCCAGAATGGCAGCTATAAGTCACCTGTGCCGGGCTCATAGATTTTTCTCATTACCTCTTTCCATTTCTCTGATTCAATATCTAAGTTCCCCACAACTTAACAGAATTAGAAACTTCTGTGTGTGTGTGTGTGTGGTTTTTACACAGACCCTCTCAACTCCCACAGAGTAAGCAAAGGAAAAGTGAATTCCCACTAACTAAATACCCTGATAATATAGTACACACTCCTCAGTACATCCTTCACCCAACTCTTTCTTAGTTTCTGTATAGGAACCTGTTTCTTGGTGTCATTAGTCTGGGATTGAAAGTATGTCCTCCTTGTTGTCCGTAAGAGCTCCTGAGTAAACAGAATACTTTGTCTCGATCTTGATCTCAGCTATATCCCTAACTGCCTAGACTGTGCTCAGACATAATAGGTGGTAAATAGTTGAGAATGAATGAATGAGAAATCCCTGTGATATTTCTCCCCCTAAAAATCAAGTTGCTAGAAGGGATAAGAAAGAATAATTTGTGTGTGTGAATCTGATCAAAGTACATTATATGCCTTATGGAAATATCCCAGTGAACTCCTTTGGTACAATTAATATATGCTAATAGAAATCAGATTGTTGCACAGATATGAGATTAATGGCTTGGAGTGAGGGGTGAAAGGATGCTGGGGCACGGGGTGGGGAATGGAATTATCTACTCCTGGGGCCAGGGCAAAGGAATTGATTTCTTCTTTCCTACTTTTTTTTTTTTTAGACAGAATCTTACTACATAACCCAAGCTGGACTGGAATTTTGGAACCTGCCTCAGCTGGGATTACAGGCATGTAGCAGAGAAAGTTTCTGTAACAAATGGGACAAATGCTGCTTCATACATCCTCACCCTCCCAGTAAAGACAATAGAGTCATTGTTTTCCTAAATGGACATCAAATAGCATCTGAAAGGCAAGAGATTGGAGAAGTTTGCCTCCTCCACCTTCCTCTTGCAGAGCTCCAAGGTAAAGCCCCAAAGTGGAGCTTTGGGAAACTAGGGACTGTGGTGTTCGTGTCATCCAAACACTCAATGTCTTCTGTAGAAGAGAACAACTAGTGCAGTTATCAAGCAGAGCTGGATCTAGTTTACAGGATTCCTGATTGAACAAAGACCCCCCCATCAGAGGGTGGGGATGGATAGGAGGAAGAAATTTCTGGAAAGATGATCTTCATGGCTGGTAGGTATAGAGGGAAAGCAATGCCACATTTCTTTTTCTTGGGGGCCAGAGGGATGTCTGCTTCACTCAGCCTGGGGCTGAGATGCCTGGGGAAGGGGCTTTGGGCGAATTGCAGCCCATGCACTGGGACATGCCTTCTATCCATTCATATTTGCATTACTGCACCTAGCTGTACTCAGTAAAGTATTGATACAAGGAGAGAATAACCACGAAAATTACCCTTACGAATAAATGAGTATTATGTAACAATGCAGATCAAGGGCTTCCTTCCTTTTCCCAGCTGCCAGCTAAAATCTGGGTTTAGGGCTTTAATGAGGGGTTGGTGTTATCGAGAGCCCTTCCCTGGAGGGTGAAACCACTCTGACTCCATTGCCCTTTCTTCCCTTTCTTTCATCAGGGACCTCAGAATATAGTAGAAGCAACTTAACAGCAAGGGTTAGTGGGAGCAGCCTCTAGCTGAAGTGATGGGGGAGGGTGTCATCCAGTTACTTTTTCTGAGGGCTTAGAAGAGAGTAGGGTGCAGCTGGGCAACCCTGGGAAGGTCACTTTGACACTCTAGATCTTGATGTCCCTGTCATCGAAAATGAACCACTGTGGCTTCCTCGCAATGCTTTCAGCAGGGCTGAAATAAAATGTGAGCAGTCACCATTATTTATGTGGCTAGTCCGGCTGCTGCAGTTCCCATTGTCTACAGCAGAGGACACTCGACCCTGTCCCCAGCCTCTGAAATGAGGGGCACAGTTGCCTTCTTGGATAGCTCCTCCAAGGACCAGGCTACATGCTGGGTTCCATCTGACACCACCGGAGTAAGGGATCTATCCAGGGCCCTGGGAGCCTGGAAAACAGCTCTTCCCCTTCCTTGCCCATCTAGTTTTCACCCAGAGAAGAAAGAACAATCAAGTATTTGGGAGCAGGGGACCTGACTAGGTTTCCCTTAGAATGCCCTGCGGGGAACTGCTCCAGATACCATGCCTGAAATAACTCTGTTTTGTGTGTGTGTGTTTAAGTGCTGGGTTTGGAACTCAGGGCTTAGCATATGCTAGGTATACCCCTGGCACTTTGTTCTCTCTCTCTCTCTCTCTCTCTCTCTCTCTCTCTCTCTCTCTCTCTCTCTCTCTCTCTCTCTCTCTCTCTCTCTCTCTCTCTCTCTCTCTCTCTCTCTGTCAGTTGTGGGGCTTGAACTCAGGGCCTTGGCACTGTCTCTGAGCTCTTTTTTGCTTAAGCCACAGTGCTACGTCTGGCTTTTTGGTAGTTAATTGGAGATAAGAATCTTAGGAACTTTCCTGCCTGGGCTGGCTTTGAACTGGGATCCTCAGATCTCAGCCTCCTGAGTAGCTAGGATTACAGGCATGAGCCACTGGCATCCAGCTTCTTTCTTTCTCTTTTGCTGTCTCTCTTTCTCTGTCTCTGTCTCTCTGTCTCTGTGTGTGTGTCTCTCTCTCTTCCTCCCTTTCTTTTTTTTTTCCCCCCAGGCCTGGGTGTCATCTCTGAGTTTTTTTGCTCAAGGCTAGCACTCTGCCACTAGAGCCACGACTCTACTTCCTGCTTTTTGAGGGCTAATTGGAGATAAGAGTCTCACAGACTTTCCTGTCCAAACTGCCTTCAAACCACGATTCTCTGATCACAGCCTCCTGACTAGTTAGGATTACAGTCCTGAGCCACTGGCGCCCAGCTCAGATTTTGTTTTTGAGATAAAGTCTTACTAAAGCCTTGGCCATGCTTAAACTTGTAATTGTTGTACACAGGCCTCCCAAGTAGCTTGGATTCCAGGGCCTGTGCCATCACACCTGATTGCCCCACAATAACCTATAACACTTTATTTTGCTTTTATTATGTATTAATTGTTGTTTTATTGTGTATGTATGTGTGTGTGTGTGTGTGTGTGTGTATGTTTGTTTGGAGATAGTCTCACTATGTACCCTAGCCTAGTCTCTGACTCTCCATCCTCCTTCCTCAGCCTCCCAAGTGCTGTGATTACCACCATGCTCCACTTTAATGAACTTTTTTTTTTTTTTGGCCAGTCATGGGGCTTGAACTCTGGGCCTGGGCACTGTCCCTCAGCTCTTTAGCTTAAAGCTAGTGCTTTACCACTTGAGCCATAGCACCACTTCTGGCTTTGTCTGCTTATGTGGTGCTGAGGAATCGAACCCAGGGCCTCATGCATGCAAGGCAAGCACTCTACTGAGCCAACTTCCCAGGCCCTTAATGAACATTCTTTAAGTTGTTAAATGGCTAGCTGGGCCATTTTACATTCCTATTAATGCCCAAGTTACAAATGAGAACACTAAGGAAGAGAAAAGTCATACTACTACCAGTTGCCTAAGTCACACGGCTACCAATTGGCAGGGCCAGGACTGAAACTCAGGTAGCCTAGTCCTGAGTCCATACTGGTAATGACAAGTCCATATACAATGAGGAGTTCAAGAAGGAACCCATTTCTTGCTCCAGAACTCCCTAAGTTAGACTCTGCTCCATTCCAGCAAGGTTGCACCACCTCCTAGCATAAGCTCTCTGGGAATTTGCCCTCATGGTGAATAAGTCCTACTTCTGAGATCAGGAGAGTCTGTCCACATTCCAGACTCATCATTTTACCAGAACTCTCTGACTTCAGGGCAAGTTACTTAACCTCTGAAAACTTCAGTTTCCTTATCTGTAAAAGAGAAATAGTATTTGCCTTCATACAATTAAAAATGTGCTTTAGGAGTCTTTAACTCCTATTTCCTGTGTTGGGAACAGGAGATCTCTCTCTCTTTCTCTCTCTCTCCCCCTTACTGTGACTCTGTTACCCAAAAATCCTGGATAAAACTTTTTTTATGTGCTTTATAGCTTAGCATGGGGATACCTATGTTAAATCCCAACCACTCTGGAGGAGAAAGATCTCAAGTTCAAAGCCAGCCCAGACAAAGTCAGTGAGATCCTATGTCAAAATAGATAGGTGCTAGGGCTGGGAATGTGTCTTAGTGGTAGAGTGCTTGCCTAGCATGCAGGAAGCCCTGGGTTCCATTCCTCAGTACCACATAAACAGAAAAAGCCAGAAGTGGCACTGTGGGGGTCTGGGAAGATGGCTCAGTGGTAGAGCGCTTGCCTTGCATGCCTGAGGCCCTGGGTTCAATTCCCCAGCACCACATAAGCAAAAAGAAAAAAGCCGGAAGTGGTGCTATGGCTCAAGCGGTAGAGCACTAGCCTTGAGCTGAAGGGCTGAGGGACAATGCCCAGGCTCCACAACCGGACCCCCCCCCCCAAAAAAAAAAAGTGACACTGTGGCTCAAATGGTGGAGTGCTAGCCTTGAGCAAAAGAAGCTCAGGGACAATGACCAGGCTCTGAGTTCAAACCCTAGTACTGACAAAAAAAAAAAAAAAAGGAGTGGAGTCTTTGATTGGGGCTTAACTTAACTCAGTGCTGCATGCTCTCCCCTTGTTTTTGTTTTTTTTTTCTCTCTCAAGGTTGGTACTCTACAACTTAAGCCACATTTCCACTTCCAGCTTTTTGCTGGTTAATTGAAGGTAAGAATCTCTCAGAAGCCGGGCCACAGTGTCTGATGCCTGTAATCCTAGCTACTCAGGAGGCTGAGATCTGAGGATCGCTGTTCAAAGCCAGTCCCGGCAGGAAAGTCTGTGAGACTCTTATCTCCAATAAACCACTAGAAAACCAGAAGTGGCGCTGTGGCTCAAGTGGTAGAGTGCTCCCCTTGAACTGAAGAGCACAGGGACAGCGCCCAAGCCCAGAGTTCAAGCCCCATGACCGACAAAAAAAAAAGAATCTCTCAGATTTGTCTGCCTTGACTGGTTTAGAACCTTGAACCTCAGATCCTAGCACCCTGAGCAGCTAGAATCAGGTGTGAGCTACACACATTAGGCTCCCGTGTGCATAGTTTTTCCAAAGGAATGTACCCACAGCAGAGGCATCTACCTCTGTCATCCTTCTATTGCAACTTCTCGGATTGCCTAGCACGCCAGCTCTCCTTCAGATTCTCCACCATCCTGGAGTTCCCAGGGCCCTCCTGGGCCTTGTTCCATGGTAGGTATCAGTAACTGAGTGAATAAATTAGTGAACTAACTACAAACATATAGAAGAGGTATAGCTGGAGGAGGGCACGCTGGCAGGAGTAATTCCTGAGGAATGTTGGAAAAGGAAAGAAACAGAAAGAAGAAAAAAAAAAAGGGAAAGGTTGCCTAAGCTACTGTGAGCATTTATGTTCATTAAGGGCTCATATGGACCAAGTGCTAAACAGAACCTCAGTATTAGCGAGGCGCTGGTGGCTCACACCTATAATCCTAGCTATCCAGGAGGCTGAGATTTGAGGATTGTGGTTTGAAGCCAACCAAAGCAAGAAAGTCTGTGAGACTCTTACCTCCAATTAATCACAGAAAAAGCCAGAAGTGGGGCTGGGAAGGTGGCTCAGTGGTAGAGCGCTTGCCTTGCATGACTGAGGCCCTGGGTTCAATTCCCTGGCACCATATAAGCAAAAAGAAAAAAGCCGGAAGTGGTGCTGGGATCAAGTGGTAGAGTCCCAGGATCAGCAACAAAACAAGGTAAATGACTATTCAGAGATAATTAAAAATATGCATAACTGTCTATTGGATGACTTAATTCTTTTATTTATTTATTTATTTTTTGTCAGTTGTGAGGCTTGAACTGGGCCTGGGCACTGTCCCTCAGCTCTTCAGCTCAAGGTTAGCACTTTACCACTTGAGCCACAGCACTACTTCCTGTTTTCTGGTGGTTTACTGGAGATAAGAGTCTCTCAGGGCTGGGAAGGTGGCTCAGTGGTAGAGTGCTTGACTTGCATGCATAAGGCTCTGGGTTCGATTCTTCAGCACCACATAAGCAGAAAAAGCTGGAGGTGGCACTGTGGCTCAAGTGGTAGAGGGCTAACCTTGAGCTGAAGAGCTGAGGGACAGTGCCCAGGCCCAGAGTTCAGGCCCACAACTGACAAAAACAAACAAACAAAGAGTCCCACAGACTTTTCCTGCCCAGCCTGGCTTTGAACTGTGATTCTTAGATCTAGCTTCTTGATTAGCTAGGATTACAGGCATGAGCCACTGGCACCTGGCTGACTTAATTCTTTTAGTTTTGCTAATAGTGTTGGGGTAATACTTTTAAGAAGTTCTTATCTTATAGACATATATATCAAATAATCTAGAATGATATTATCTGATGTCTTAGATTTACTTCACAATAATACGGAGGGAGGTTCTACACTGCAAGAAGGGGTGACAGATGAAGTTTGAGGAAGTCTTTGTTTGATTGTTTGTTTGCTTGGGGGCGGGGGTCTGGTCTTGGAGCCTGAACTCTGGGCCTGGGCGCTGTCCCTCAGCTCTTCAGCTCAAGGCTAGCGCTCTACCACTTGAGCCACAGCACCACTTCCAGCTTTTTTCTTTTTGCTTATGTGGTGCTGAGGAATCGAACCCAGGGCCTCATGCATGCAAGGCAAGCGCTCTACCACTGAGCCACCTTCCCAGCCCCTTGAGGCAGTCTTATAGGAGAAGTCATCTTCCTTCTGAGTTCTGAGATGATGGGAGTATACAAGGAGGCATGAGAATGAGAAAAGAGTTCCAACCTGGAAACAAGTATGAACAAGGAACACAGGCAGGCCAGCCTGTCTTAGGTACGTACATCTACCAGCCATCACCATCCTGCACTGCTGGCTTTGCCATTTCCCAGCCAACCTCTCAGAGGTCATATATTCCTCCCTCTCCCTCTCTGTGTCTTTTTCTTTTCTTTTCTTTTTTTGTCAGTCGTGGGGCTTGAACTCTGGGTGTGAGCACTGTCCCTCAGCTCTTCAGCTCAAGGTGAGCGCTCTACCACTTGAGCTACAGCACCACTTCCAGTTTTCTGGTGTTTTACTGGAGATAAGAATTTCACAGACTTTTCTGTCCAGCTGGCTTCGAACCATGATCCTCAGATCTCAGCCTCCTGAGTAACTAGAATTACAGTCATAAGCTACTGGTGACCAGCTCAAAGTCTTTTTTAGCTCTCTTGAAGAGCTAGCCATCCCCTCATTACTGTATCTTTCCCATTTAAAGGCCAAATCCATACTGAAGGTACATTTCAGTGGTCTTGCCTAGCATATACAAGGACCCTGGCTCAAGTTCCAGAAACAAAAAAGAAAAAAGAGCCAAGTGGGGGCTGGGAAGGTGGCTCAGTGGTAGAGTGCTTGCCTTGCATGCATGAGGCCCTGGATTCGATTCCTCAGCACCACATAAGCAAAAAGAAAAAAGCCGGAAGTGGTGCTGTGGTTCAAGTGATAGAACGCTAGCCTTGAGCTGAAGAGCTGAGGAACAGCACCCAGGTCCAGAGTTCAGGCCCCACGACTGGAAACACACACCCCCTCCCGGGGAAAAAAAAAAAAAAAAAAAGAGCCAAGCACTGATGGCTCAAGCCTGTAATCATAGCTACTCAGGAGACTGAGATCTGAGGATCATGGTTTAGAGACAGACCAGGAAGGAAAGTCCACAAGACTTTGGTTTCTAATAAACTATTCAGAAAAAGCAGGAAGTGGCACTGTGGCTAAAGTGGTAGAGCACTAGCCTCGAGCTTGAGGAGCTCAGGGACAGCACCCAGGACAGTCAAGCCCCAAGACTGGGCTGGGGGGGTGGGGCTGGGGGGTAGTCTGGCCAGGTACTGGTGGCTTATGCCTGTAATCCTAGCTGTTCAGAAGTCTTAGATGAGAGGATCATGGTTTGAAGTCAGCCCAGTCAGGAGAGTATGATAGACCCTATCTCCAATTAACCAACAAAAAGCTAGGCTGGAGGTATTGCTCAAATTGTAGATGCTATAAGCAAGCAAGCCAAGCAAGATGAAGCTCTGAGTTCAAGCCATGATAGATAAGAAAGAAAGAAAGAAAGAAAGAAAGAAAGAAAGAAAGAAAGAAAGAAAGAAAGAAAGAAAGAAAGAAAGAGAGAAAGAAAGAAAGAAAGGAAGAGAGAGAGAGAGAAAGAGGGAAAGAGAGGAAGGAAGGAAGGAAGGAAGGAAGGAAGGAAGGAAGGAAGGAAGGAAGGAAGGAAGGAAGGGTTGGAGAGGGGGAAGGAAAAACAAATCTTCCTTTGA
The DNA here is from genome assembly GCF_024711535.1 of Dipodomys merriami. NCBI lineage: Eukaryota > Metazoa > Chordata > Mammalia > Rodentia > Heteromyidae > Dipodomys > Dipodomys merriami. Next base: position 29,171,278 of record NW_027203270.1, on the reverse strand, counting down.
CCCCAAGTCTGTAGTCCTAGCTCTCTCTCCTCTCACAGCCAAACCCTCAAACTTCATCCAGAGCTGTCTGCACACATAGTCTTCCTTTTCTCACCTCCCACTTACTCCTCAACCCACTTCCATCTGCTTCCTCCCCCGCCTGTCACGGAAATAGTTCTTCCCAAGGACCCAGTGGCCTCCATCTCATCAGAACCTGCAATATTGACCTCTTCTTTGTGGAGATTCCAGTCCTTCACGTCTGCGCACCAGCTCTGCTGCCAGTGGCCTCCATCTCATCAGAACCTGCAATATTGACCTCTTCTTTGTGGAGATTCCAGTCCTTCACGTCTGCGCACCAGCTCTGCTGAGGTCCTCATGCCATAGCTGTTCCCTCTTGGTCTTCAGCATAGGCCCCTCCCATTTTCAGCCCCAAGTGCCAGGCTTCCTCATGGCTCAGTCCAGAATTCTCTCCCTTCCCCACCCCCTTTTTTCTCCAGTACTGGAGCTTGAATTTGCAAGGCCTCTGGGTTTTTTGTTTTTTTGTTTTTGTTTTTTGGTTGGTCGTGGGGCTTGAACTCTCGGCCTGGGCGCTGTCCCTGAGCTCTTCAGCTCAAGGCTACCACTCTACCACTTGAGCCACAGTGCCACTTCTGGTTTTCTGGTGGTTAATTGGAGATAAGAATCTCACAGACTTTCCTGCCCAGGCTGCCTTTGAACCTCGATCCTCAGATCTCAGCCTTTTTTTTTTTTTTTTGTCAGTCGTGGGGCCTGAACTCTGGGCCTGGGCACTGTCCCTCAGCTCTTCAGCTGTAGACTAGCATTCTACCACTTGAGCCTCAGCCCCACTTCCAGCTTTTTCTGCTTATGAGGTGCTGAGGAATTGAACCCAGGGCCTCATGCATGCAAGGCAAGCACTCTACCACTGAGCCACCTTCCCAGCCCCCTCAGCCTCTTGAGTAGCAAGGATTACAGGTGTGAGCCACACCAGTTCACTGCTCTCTTTCTTGATTGGCTTTTCTGCTCAAGATTCTATCACTCTATCACTTGAAAGTTCTGGCTTTTTGCTGGTTAATTGGAGATAATAGTCTCAAGGACTTTACTGATTTGGGCTGGCTTTGAACCACAATCCTCAGTTTAGCATACTGAATCAAAGTGAAACTTCTACTGTGCTTACAAGAGAAAAAAAAATCCTGTTGGATGTCAGTAGTTCACAACTAGATAGCTACTCAGGAGGCTGAGATCTGAAGACTTGTGGTGTGAAGCCAGCCCAGGCAAGAAAGTCCATGAGAGTCTTATCCCCAACTAACCACTAAATAAAAAGCTGTAAGTGGAGCTGTAGCTCAAGTGGTAGAGTGCCAACAGAAAATCTTAGGGGTAGAGTCCATGCCCTGAGTTCAAGCCCCAGGACCTGCTTATTCTCTCTCTCTCTCTCTCTCTCTCTCTCTCTCTCTCTATTTCACACACACACACGCATGCATGCACGCACGCACGTACACCCCCCCCCACACACACACGCACACACACACACTCCTGTTTTACAGATGAGGAAATCATCTGAGGCTGACTTATTCTGACTCACCTGAGACTGCAGCAACAGATGGTGAAGACCTGAGGGCAGGTACTGGACAGGTATTTGGGGGAGATTGGGTCACATCTGTAGCCCCTACTGGCTGTGGGGAGACAGGGAGGCTGGAGCTCTGATAGAGGCTGGGGTCTCCCCATCTTGAGTGTGAAGAAGACAGAGCATATTGGAGGGGACAATAATGAGCCCGGTTCCCTCTTAGCTATCCAGATGTCTCCAGGCCGCTCTCTTGAGAAATGGTGTTTATGACATGACAATGTCTATAATTTGTCTTCTAGCAAATTTATAATTAGCTTAATTCCCTCATCAGAATTTCATTCATAGAAAGGCCATTCTCCCATTCATTCTGATGAGGCTTATCCTGTATGAGCGTCACAAGAAATGTGTGAACCTGGAACTGCCTATTGTCCTTGGCAGAAGTGGGCCAAGTTCAGGAGCAGGTAACTGTCTGCTGGGCAGTTAAGCATCTGTCTTGGAGACTGGGGTGAAGACTCCTTCAGACCCAGAGCTGCCTGAGAGCAGGGTCCTAAGATCAATCACAGTAGATGTTGCTTCCCAGATGTTGCACAGAGGAAGCGGTGCCAAGGAGGATGGGGAATCAAGGCCTTGGGAGGCAGCTTCCAACATGAATGTTTAGGGTGACTGACATCTGTGCTTAGGAGAAATGGGGAATTAAGAGACATTAGTAAAGGAGATTCTGTGGGTTCAATGGATGACTCAGAGGAGTAAAACAGATTAAATGTACCAGGCACCAGTGGATCATACCTACAATCCTTGCTACTTAGGAGGCTGAGATAGGAAGGTCTCTGTTCAAAGCCAGCCTAGGCAGAAAAAGTCTGTGAGACTCATCTCCAATTAACCACCAGAAAACCAGAAGTGGTACTGTGACTCAAAGTGCTCCTCTTGAGCAAAATTGCTCAGGGACAGCGCCCAGGGCCTGAGTGCTAACCCCATGATGAAACGCTGAGCTGGATCCCCAGGGCTACCGGAGGAAGGGTGAGTCTAGGCTGAGGAGATGCTCCCTTACAGCATGCACGTTGGGTGTGGCCTGCAGAGAGATCTGGAAAAAGCCATCTGAGACTTAACTCACCAGGTCACAGGCACCCCAGGTCAAGGCCAGGCATGCAGAAGGCATGTGAAGAGGTCACCAAGGGATGGACAGGGGAAGAAGATCCTCTAGTAGCAAATCTGAGGGAGGGAGGGAGGCTTCTGGGAGTGGAGGTGGGTGCAGAGGACAGGGACTTTGCAAAGGGAAGAGCCTGAGGTATGCATCAGGGAAGGCTTTAGGATAGCGATCAAACAGAACTGGCCACAGTGACTCTGGGATATCGAAGGGATATCTAAGGCTATTTAGAAGACCTCTGCGTTTGTTCATTTTAGAAATACTGGAAATACGAGAGGAAGCAACTGGAGTCAGAGCTCTGGGGTCCAAGAACAGAAAGCACACTGGAGCCAGGTGCCAGTGGTGGCTTATGCCTATAATCCTAGCTACTCAGGAGTCTGAGATCTGAGGATCCCAGGTGGGAGCCAGCATAGGCAGACAAATTCCCCAGTGAAATGTCAAAAAGCTGGAACTAGAGGTATGACTCAAATGATAGAGTACTAGCCTTAATCAAAGAAGCCAAATGAGAGTGTAAAGCCTTGAATTCAAGTCTTGGGTCTGAACACACCAAACTGTAATAATAAAGACACTGAGTTTCAGCACAAACATCACAAGACTAGCCACTTATTTATGGCCTACCAACAATGCCATGGAGAGGAGCCCCCACCATAGCAGAGCACAAAGATATCAGACTGGCACAGCTTGGGTCAGAAAAGCACAAAAGTTCAGGGATAGGCTGGTCACCAGTGGCTCTCGGCCTGTATCCCTAGCTATCCAGGAGGCTGAGATCTGAGGATCATGGTTAAAAGCCAGCCTGGGCAGGGAAGTACATGAGATTCTTATCTCCAATTTACCACCAGTGGCACTGTGGCTCAAATGGTAGAGCACTTGCCTCAAGTTGAAGAACCCAGGCCCAGAGTTCAAGCCCTACAACTGACCAAAAACAAACAAACAAACAAAAAACAATGAGGGTGGAATGGTGGGAATCAATTTTTCCATATACTTTTCTTTTTTCCTTTTCTTTCTTTCTTCTCCCCCCCCCCCCCCAAGTCCTGGGGCTTGAACTCAGGGCCTGACTGAGCTTCATTTGCTCAAGGCTAGCATTCTACCCCTTGAGCCACAGCGCCACTTCTGGCTTTTTCTGTTTATGTGGTGTGGAGGAATTGAACCCAGGGCCTCATGCATGCAAGGCAAGCACTCTACCACTGAGCTACCTTCCCAGCCTGTCCAGAGCTTTTGGTGCTCAAGGCTAGTGCTCTACTACTTGAGCCACCACTTGAGCTTTTTTGGTGTTTCATAGGATATACAAGTCTCACGGACTTACCTGCCTGAACTGGCTTCAGCCTGTCATCCTCACATCGTCCTTACATCTCAGCCTCCTGAGTAGCTAGGATGATAAGCATGAGCCCCTGGTGCCTGGCTCCATGGAATACATGGTGTTGTTGTGCCAGCACTGAGGTTTGAACTTAGAGCCTGGGCAGTGTTCCTTAGTTTTTTTTCCCACCTCAAGTCTGGAGCACTACCATTTGAGGCACAGCTCTACTTCCAGCTTTTGGATGGTTCATTGGAAATGAGAGTCTCATGGACTTTTCTGTCCTGGCTGGCTTTGAACTGTGATCCTCAGATCTCAACCTGAGTTGCTATGTTTCTGCCTTTGAAGGTAGAGGTGACAGGATTTGTTGATTGCATAAATGTGAGAGGGGAATAAAGAACAATTCAAAGTCAATTGGAAAGATGAAGCTGTCATCAAAATGAGATGGTGAGAAGGTGTGGGTGAAGCAATTGGAGAGGGGTGGGAGGGCTGAGTAGATCGAGAGTATAGAATAACCCACTCATTAGAGCATTCCTCTCAAATAGGAAAGACAGGATAAGTGCTGGTGGCATACCTGTAATGTTAGCTACTGAGAAGGCTGAGATCTGAGGATCAGATTGCGGTCCAAAGCCAGCTGGGGCAGGAAAGTCCATGAGACTCTGACCTCCAGTTAACCACCAGAAAACCGGAAGTGGAGCTGTGGGCTCAAAGTGATAGAAGGCAGCCTTAAGCAAAAGAGCTCAGGGACAGCACCCACATCCTGAGTTCAAGCCCCATGACTGACAAAAAAACAATAGTAAGGACACTGGATGGTTAAATCTCTAGAAAATGTTCATGACAGGTGGTTACTACTGACTTTGGAGGAACAATTTCAGCAGAAGCTAGGTGAAGCCAGAGGGCGACTGTGAGCTGCACAGGTAGTTTACAAAGCGGAGGGGGGGGATGGGGTGAGATTAAGAGCCACAGGGGAGGCTCAGGCCTTGGTAGCCGGAGCCTAGCTGGAGGCTGAGAAGTGGAAGGGAGACAAGAGGTTTGTTGCAGAACAGGATCAAGAGGCTCCAAGAGAGGGAGGGAAAGATGGATCTCAGCAGAGGATTGAACAAAAAAGCAGAGGGTCAAGTTCAAGGCACTGAGGCCCAGGACAAGGTTCAGGAACACAAGGAAATTTCCAGAGACATTCTGACAGAAGAGGCTCCCTCCTAACTCCTGCCATTATCCTGTAGGTCTTCTGTGATCACCTCTGGAGCTAGGCTTTCTCATCTTCACAGCACTTTAGACTCTAGCCCCAGCCTGGCTCTGCCTTGGCCATGGCCTGCTCTAATCTGTTATGTCTGATCCCAAATCCATGCCGAGGCACTCTGCTTTGCCCACCCTTTCCAGTTCCTCTTATCCCACAGCTTTGCAGGGTTCTTTCTCTCTCCTGCCCTCTGCTGGAACTCCTGCCTTAGCCATGGGTTTGCTTCCTGTTTAAGAGAAAGGGCTGAGCAAGAGAAGCATTGCACAGAACAGACTGTACACTTTTATGAGCTTCTAGGACCAGCAGTCTATCCTTATCTATAGTGATAGCAATCAGACCAGGCTTGTCTGGGGCTGGGTGACTGCAATAGGATATGAAGTAACTTTGCAGACATGGAAATGTTGTTTATTTCTTTTAGGGTGATGATTACATGGCTGCATGCATTTGTCAAAAGTCATCAGTTGTACATTTCCTTTTTGTGTGTTTGTGTGTGCTGGTACTGGGGTTTGAACTAAGAGCCTGAGCACTTTCCTTTAGCTTTTTAATTTTTAATTGTTATTATATAGGTGATGTACAGACAGTTACAGAATACATTTCTTTTTTTTTGGGGGGGGGTCCGGTCGTGGGGCCTGAACTCTGGGCCTGGGTGCTATCCCTCAGCTCTTCAGCTCAAGGCTAACGCTCTACCACTTGAGCCACAGCGCCACTTCCGGCTTTTTTCTTTTTGCTTATGTGTTGCTGAGGAATCGAACCCAGGGCCTCAGGCATGCAAGGCAAGTACTCTACCACTAAGCCACCTTCCCAGCCCCAGAATACATTTCAAGGTGTGACGTTTCCCACAAAGAAATGTGCTCTTTATCTGACTTAAGTAACTGTAACTCCTCTGTACATCACCTTTATAATAAAAAGAGTATTTTTCTTTTTGGACATTGTTACCCCTTCCCTTGTTCTCTCCCAGTTTTTCCCTCCTATCCCTATCCATAAGTTGTATAGTTTTTTTGTTTGTTTGTTTGTTTTTTGTTTTTTCCAGACCTGGGGCTTGAACTCAGGGCCTGGACACTGTCCCTTAACTTCTTTTGCTCAAGGCTAGCACTCTACCACTTGAGCCACAGCTCCATTTCTGGCTTTTTCTGTTTATGTGGTACTGAGCAATTGAACCCAGGGCTTCATGCATGCTAGGCAAACACTCTACCACTAAGCCACATTCCCAGCTCTATAGTTCATTTTCAACATAGTGTCTAGGGAGAACAATTGCTGCATTTCTTCACCCTTTGTCCCTCCATTTCTGTGCCCCCCACACGCTCCTCAAAGTTTACAAATACACAAACAAGACAAAAAGAAAATGAAAACAGAAACAAGGAAAAAAATCTCATTTCCATTTTCTGGGTTCATTTCAATAAATATAATTTTTTTTTAATTTAATTTTATTTTATTTGAGAACATACTGTACAGAGGGGTTACAATTACATGGGCAGGATAATGCATACATTTCTTACCAAGCATTGTAGCCTCCTCCTTTGTTTACCCTTCACCTCCCTTCCCAGCCTCCCCCCTCCCCCCCACCCAATCATACCCCCCTCCCCCCTAAATATAATTTTTATGATCAGATGCACACAGGCATTGTGCCTTTGTGTTTCTCTCCTCCTTTGGTTTCACTGTATGTATGTGAATGACAAGAAACCTGTATAATTTAACCAAGTCCCAATGTTTTAGCTCTTTTGCTCAAGGATGATGTTCTACCACTTAGACCAAAATTCCATATCTAGCTTTTATGGTGGTTAATTGGAGATAAAGTCTCACGGACTTTCTTGCTTCAAACTCATTCCTCAGATCTCAGCCTCCTGAGTAGCTAGGATTTTTTTGGGGGGTCCGGTTGTGGGGCCTGAACTCTGGGCCTGGGCACTGTTCCTCAGCTCTTCAGCTCAAGGCTAGCGCTCTACCACTTGAACCACAGCGCCACTTCCAGCTTTTTTCTTTTTGCTTATGTGGTGCTGGGGAATCGAACCCAGGGTCTCATGCATGCAAAGCAAGCGCTCTACCACTGAGCCACCTTCCCAGCCCCTAACTAAGATATTTGTGTGTGTGTATGTGTGTGTGTGCATGCGCGCTGATCCTGGGGTTTGAATTCAGGGCCTGGATATTGTCCTTGAGCCTTTGTGCTCAATGTTAGTGCTCTACCACTTGAGCCACATCTCCACTTCTGGCTTAATTGGAGATAAGAACCTCCCTGCCTGGGCTGTCTTCGAACCTCTGTTCTCAAACTAGCCTTCTGAGTAGTTAGGATTACAAGCATGAACCACGGGTACTGAGCTCATTTCCTTTTCTCCTCACTTTCTTTATTTTGATAGTTCTGGTATTTGAACTCACGGCCTTGCATTCACTTGGCTTGTTTGCTTGGTGCTTTACCATTTGAGCCACACCTCCAGCCTTGGTTTTTTTTGGTGGTGGTGGTAGGGCTTGAATTGTGGGTCTGGGCACTGTCCCTGAACTTTTCCCACTCAAGGCTAGTGCTCTACCATATTGAACCACTTCCAGTTTTCTGGTGGTTAGTTGGAGAAAAGAGTTCACAGACTTGCCTGGGCTGGTTTCAAACAGAGATCCTCCGATCTCAGCCTCCTGAGAATTCAGTCTTGTTTTTTGCTGGCTTGCCTATCTACCTCTAGCTCACAGCAGTTTCTAGGAAGGATTGTCTAGAATCCCTTCCCTACCAAGCTACCCCAGACACCTCACTGAGGCTAAGACACCAGTCTTCCATCCTTCCTCTTTCTTCCTGGGTCCCCAAGACACCACTTTCCCTAGGGTGTCCCCTCCACCTGGATACTCCTGGTGCTTCTTGCTTGGCTTCTCTCCTTTGGCCCTACCCTGAGCCTCAGGCCTTGGCTTATGCTATCTGTACCTGCTTACCCTCCGGCATGATCTAACCCCACTCCACAGCTTCAGTTACTGTCTACTGCTGACTAGGCTCAAAGATATCCCTACTCTTTTTTTTTTCTTTCTTTCAGAGTATCATGGTATGTGAGAAGAGGCAGAATATTACATTTACTTCAGAATCCTTTTGCAGTTAATACAATATGCATGTAGAATCCCTCTTCCTGGGATGGTCTGCTCTACCTCGAACTCAGCAGTTCCATAACTGCCAGCCCTGTTCTGCTGTCCTTCTTTACGGTTCTCATTAAGACAAACTTGAAAGTCACCCTCCACACTATGACTGCCAATTGTCAATTATCCCCTTCTTCTGATTGCACCCCCCACACACACCCACAATACCCTTTCTCCATCCCCACCAACACTCCTGTTATACACAGCAGGAGTAAATCCCATCACTGCCAGAGATAGTCAAGCATGGATTCAGTCAACAAGAGTTAACTGAGTACCAAACACCAGTTTGGACAATTAAGTACAGCACACAAAATTCATGCCCTGTGGAGTGTACACTCTAGTACTTAATGATGATGACAAGTCACTCAGCCTTTCACCTGAATCCTCTTTTTCCTGTTCACCCAACTGCTGTAGCCAGGGTGAACTTTGTAACATACACATCTGCTCGGCCTCTTCCATGGCATCTTGTGTGGACCAGGTGGGAGGTATACAGTGATCCTTTCCCTACTCTCAACTGTCTCATTCCTCTCTCCCCACTGGACTCCTGTGACCCCTGAACACGGTCGGGCTCTCAAGCTGGCCTGTGTACGTGCTGGTCTCTGAGTACAGCCTGTGAGATTCTCCCTTGAAATCTTGACTCTTTCTGCACACTGTATGGCCTCTGCCTGTTCCTACAACCTTCCTCTCTACCCCAGCACCTGCTTTAATCCACGATCCATTTCCACCTTCCCACCCCCAACTCTGCTCCCCTCTAATTTTTCCACTTTCATTAGCCTCCCTCTCTACCCGAGAACCTGGAACTTTCCAGCCTGAATTCTTTAGGCCTCCGACTTCCTTTTTTCTAAGTGTACATCTTGTGTGTGTGTGTGTGTGTGTGTGTGTGTGTGTGTGTGTGTGTGTGTGTGTGTGTGTGTGTGTGTGTGTGTGTGTGTGTGTGTGTGTGTGTTGTTGTTGTTGTTGTTGTTGGTCATGGGGCTTGAACTCTGGGCCTGGGCACTCTCCCTGAGCTCTTCAGCTCAAGGCGAATACTCTACCACTTGAGCCATAGCGCCACTTCTGGGTTTTAGGTGGTTTTTTTGGAGATTAGAGTTTCATGGGTTTTCCTGCTCCAGCTGGCTTTGAACCTCGATCCCCAGATCTCATCCTCCTGAGCAGCTAGGATTACAGGTGCGAGCCACCAGTGCCCAGCTTCTAAGTGTACCCCTTAAGTATTCCTTTTTTTGTTTAGTCAGTCGTGGGGCTTGAACTCTGAGCCTGGGTGCTGTCCCTAAGTTCTTCAGCTCAAGGTTAGTGCCCTACCACTTTGAACCCAGCACAACTTCCGAATTTCTGGTTGTTAATTGGAGATAAGAGTCTCATGTAGGGCTGGGAAGGTGGCTCAGTGGTAGAGTGCTTGCCTTGTATGCGTGACGCCCTGGGTTCAATTCCTCAGCACTACATAAGCAGAAAAAGCTGGAAGTGGCACTGTGGCTCAAGTGGTAGAGTGCTCACCTTGAGTTGAAGAGCTGTGGGACAGCGCCCAGGCCGAGTTCAGACCCCACAACCAGCCAAAACAAAAAACAAAAAAAACAAGAGTCTCATGTACTTCCCTGCTTGGGCTGGCTTTGAACCGTGATCCTACGATCTCAGCCTCCTGAGTAGCTAGGATTACAGATGTGAGCCACTAGCACACAGCTTTTTTTTTTTTTTTTTTTGGTTGGTTGGTTTGGTACTGGTCTTGGAGTTTGAACTCAGGGCCTGGTCCTTGAGCTTGATAGTGCTTTCCCACTAGAGCCACAGCTCTACTTCCAGCTTTGTTGTGGTTAATTGGAGATAATTAGCTAGGAAGGGCCCTTAATCTGTCCCTTGCCTTACAGTCATTCCTCCAATCCTTTCTCTTGCCACACACACACACACACACACACACACACACACACACACACACACACACACACACACACACACACACACACGCCACCGTGTGGTTACCACAATGCACAACTTCAACACACACACCACTGGCTCTTGCCTCCGTGCCTTTGGACATGCTGTTCTCCCTGCCTGGAATCCCGCCTTATCTGCCTTCAAACTCATACTCCAGCCTTCCACAATCCTTTAAACACCATTACTTCCTCTGTGCAGGGTGGGCATAGCTCATAGCAGCACTGAGCTGGGATTGTGGCTTAATGGTAGAGTGCTTGCCTAGCATACATGAAGCCCTAGGTTTAATTTCTCAGTATCACATACACAGAAAAGCTGGAAATGGCACTGTGGCTCAAGTGGTAGAGTGCTAGCTTTGAACCAAAGGAGCTCAGGGACAGGGCCTGAGTTCAAGCCCCAGGACTGGGGGGGAAGAGGGGGGGAACCTTACCTTTACGATCTTGAATGAAAGTTCTTTCTCACCTGCAGCCAGTGACTCATGCCTAGAATCCTAGCTACTCAGAGAACCAAGATCTGAGAATCACGGTTCAAAACCGGCCTAAGCAGGAAAAGTCCATGAGACTCTGCTCTCCAATTGACTACCAAAAAGCTGGAAGTGGAGCCGTTGTACAAAGTAGTAGAGGGCTATCCTTGAGCTCAGTGGCAGTGCCCAGGCCCTGGGTGCAAGCCCCAAGACTGGTGAAAAAAAAAAAAAAGTTATTTCTCTATGCGTCTTTTACCTTTTACCCTCATAGGCTGGGTTCTGTATGTGTATCTCCCAGTCAGCACATGATTAAAGTGGTTGCTGAGAGAGACACTGAATAACTTTTTTGACCTTTGTCCTGATGGTATTTATAACAGGAAGGATGAGGCGTAGACTTCAGGAAGAACTGGTAGAAAAAGAGGAACATGGCAAGGCAAATTCACTAGTCATCTGTCATCCCCTAGCCTGGAAATTTCCCTAAGAGCAGTCATCAACCCAGAATGTTGACTCCAAGGGGACTTTCAAAATGTGGTCACTAGGGGGAGAGGTGGAGAGGTGGGGTGGTGGGAGGGGGTGTGTGTGTGTTTGTGTGTGTGTGAGCAAGACTAGTGGAGGGCGGTGGATAGATCAAAATATAGTGTGTATGGAAAATCACAATACCTCCCCCCACACTGTACAATTAATACGTGCCCATTACAAAATGTAGGAGTAAAAAGATCTAATCACCTAACCAAATATCAGAGACAGTAATTGCTTTGAGTAAGGCCACACTGCAGGCATGTGGCTAGGCTCCAAGTACACATCTCTGAAATCTGGGCAGGTGTCTGTCTCATCGCCGGACTTCTTTCCTTCCCATCCGATTCCCACTCGCCAGGGAAAGTTCCCGGTGGGTTCTTTCACAGCTCTTAAAGTATCAGCTGGGGGCTGGGAAGGTGGCTCAGTGGTAGAACGTTTTCCTTGCATGCATGAGGCCCTGGGTTCGATTCCTCAGCACCACATAAGCAAAAAAAAAAAAAAAAAAAGAAAAGAAAAGAAAAATGCCAGAAGTGGCGCTGTGGCTCAAGTGGTAGAGCACTAGCCTTGAGCTGAAGAGCTGAGGGACAGCGCCCAGGCCCAGAGCTCAGGCCCCACGACCGGACCCCCCCCCCCAAAAAAAGAAACAAAACCAAAAAACGAAAGTATCATCTGGGACCCTGACTGGTTGAAGTGGCCACAGCCCTGAAGATTGGAGATGTGGATCAGAGTTATCCCCGTTTAGTTTGGCAAACCAAGGCTGCCAGCTAATGGCAGAGGCCAGACTTGAAACTAAGTATTGTGTTCTTGTTGACTGTGTGAAATGCCCCCTACACACACACACACAGTCCCGCCTGCGCAGTCACTTCTACAATCATGACTGTGGACCCCCCTAATGCCAGCGGGGGATCCCCTCACTCCTACCAGTTCCTCTTCAGCCCGGCCTCCACGCATCTTGCACGGAGAGTGTGACTTAGGACGGAACCGGAACGCCCACCCCGGCAATCACCCCAGGCCCACTAGAGTGGGGTCATAACCTTTCGTGGGAAATCACCTCCTCAGGGCCCGCATCTGCTGGGAAGCGTGCTCCCTTCAGCCCTCAGCGGGTGCTAAGAGCCTGAAAAGGGGAAACTGAGGTTCCCCCCCCCCCGCCTACGGGCACTACCAACCGGGTCCCCTGGGGCACAGCACTGCACCTCTCCCAGCGCCCCCCAAGGTCAGACGCTTGGCTCTGGGGGAAGGAGGCGCGCAGGTTCGCGCCTCCCGCGGGCGCAGCGTTCTCTTCCAGCCCCCGGTGGTGTGCACCGCCGAGGCGGGGAGGAGAGAGGTGGCACCCCCGAGACCCGCGGCGCCCAACGCGGGGACGGGGAGCAGAAACGGAACCGCAGCTGCTTCCAGCGCCCCCCGCGGCTCGCTTCCCGGAATCTGCGAGCCAGACTTCGCGGAAACCTGCCCGGCCGCGGGCGGGCGCCTGCATCGGAGGCTGGGCCCGGCCCGATCGCAGCCCCGCAGCCCGGCCCGGAGGTGCGGGGACGGAGCACCGCGCCACGCGCGCTTCCGCCCCGCTCGACTCCGGCGGCGGCCGCGGCGGCCCCACAATCCCCTTCTGGCTCCGGGGACGGGCGGGGCGGGGCGGAGCGGGGCGGGCCGAGCGGGCGGAAATAATTTTCTGTTTGGTCGTCGCTGCCCCAGTCCCTTTGGATGCGCGGGGCGGGAAGCGGGCGCGCGGGAGGAGCGAGGAGAGGGGCTGTGCAGGGCCGGAGCGCCTGCTGCACGCGTCCCTGGAGCGTGCCAGCGAGGGGACCCTCGCCGCGGGGTAAACGTCCCGCGTACGGAGGGGCCTGGCTGGGCGTGGGAGACCCGGAGTCGTTCGTGGAAAGTCGCCCGGCCAGGAACTGCGTGCGCAGCGCCTCAAATCAGACTGCTTGGGGAACTTGGACCACTTGTTGCTCAGGACCTGATCTTGCACCTTTTTTTTTTTTTTTAATGTATGTTTTGGATCGGTTCGCGCTGGGCGCTCCGAAAAACAAATTTTAGCAAGCTGGGGAATGGGCTTGACAGCTCGGCCTCGGGGTCCCACCGCGAAATCAGAGCCGCCCTCTCGGAGCCCGGTTCTTTGGACGCCTGCGGAGTAAAAAGGAGAGGTGGACGTCCCAACTCCGCCCCGACACCACACAGGGTGGGGAGCTCCAAGCCCTCCCTACCGAGAGACACAACGGGTTCAAATCCTGGTTCTTCCATTTCCGGGCTGGGTGCTTTTGGAGCGCGTCATTGAATCCGGGTGTGTGTGTGCGGGGGGGGGGGGGGGTGGGAATCTCAGTTGTTCCATCCACAAGATGTGGTGTGTCAACATCCATCCTAAACGGTGGTGGGAAGTGTTACTCAAAATGATGCTCATCCGACAGCAAATACACGCGTGTCACCCGTCCAGGCCACGAGCGTCGGGGGGGGCACGCTGGGCACCGGCCTGACCGAGACAAAGGTTTCCCGGCCCGTCTCCAGGTCGCCCCACACGTGCACAGGGGACCCCCCCGCTTCAAGTGCGCCTCCCCCTTCCCTCGGGCGAAACCCGACACGGCAGGACTTTCGCAGTGGCGGGTTCCAGAAGCAAATACTCAGACAATTCTGAAGCTGGCGCTTGGTCAGGACTGACATTGTTGAGCTTGTCCAGCGGTTGTATTCCTTCCTGGTAGTAAAGGGAATTCGTTAGCAACTCCAAGGGAGGGGTGTTTTGGTTTTTTTTATCTGGTAAAACCATGAAAAGAGCGGGCCTTGCCAGGACCTGGGATCTCGGACCCGAGCTCGACCCCTTCCTCCAACACGAAAAGCCACCTCCGCTCACACTGTCCAGCCCTCAGACGGAGCCTCTGCATCCCGGCCGCCCTCCTGGATTGCTGTAGTGTTCAAGCTTGGCAGTTGTGGGCTGCGGCCAAGAACACAGCTTACCCAACCTCCCCAAACCCCCGCCACGCCAGGATTAAGGAGTAAATCCCCGACGCCACAGCCCAGGTCAAGGACAAGTTCTCCCCCGCCCTACTCCCCCCCTACTTGGGCGGAGATTTACTCCCCCCCCCTTTCCGGGATGAAAGGTACTAAAGAGACGCAGAGGGGGGGCGGCGGGCCCGGCCCCTTGATGTTCCGGTTGAACAGGTGCTGGTGAAAAGGAGGCGGACCGGGCGGAAGAGTCTGCGGGAGGAGGGGGGGTGCGCTGGAGGGGGAGCAGCCCCCCCTTTACCCCTGCCCCTCCCCCCCGGAAGCGCTCCCGGCGCGTGAGGTCTTTGAAGTGTGGCTGAAGCCCCCCTAGTCGGCCTTCTCCCCCACCGCCACCGCACCTCCCCGCCGAGGGGGGGTTGACCTTTGGTCTCCCCCCCACCCCCGTTAGTGTGTGAAGGTCAGATCTAGTCCCTCCTGGCCCACACGGCAGCCCCGGGGCTGCCACTCACGGCCACGTCCCGCTTCTAACCCCAGGCTCAATTTCGGGGGACTTTCTTTGGTTGTGCGCTCCATTGTGTTCCCGTGCGGGCGGGCCTGCGGGTCAAGTGTGGCCCCGCGGTGGGCCTCCGCGGAGGCCGTCCCCACCCCACGCCCTGGGGCGGCGGGAGTTAGTCCCCCGCAGCGAGGGAGGGAGGGCGGGCGGATCGGGTGGCCGGGCCGTGGGTGTGTCGGATTCCTACGGGAGTTCCACGGGCCCGGTGCTCACGCCTTCGACGGCGTGCTCCCCGCGGGCTGGAGTACGTCTCCCGGCCGCTGGCACCGGCTACGCGCTCAATAAACAGCTGTTGAATGAATAAACGTCCGCGTGTGAGACAGAGTCTGCCCCCGAGTGGGCGCGCGAGCTGCCATCCCGGGGGACCCCACGCGCCCCGCACCCCCCGGTGACACGCAGGGGCAGGGGTGAGCGGCTGCCGTCGCTCCGCTTCGTCCCGGCGCCCCCGGCAGCACTCCCACATCTCCCCCAGGTTGGAGAAGCACCCCTGGAGACCGGAGACCCGGACGGGGGCGGGGAAGGGGGGGTGTCGGTGGACATCGGGGTCCCAGAGCGCGAGAGCGAAGGCAGGTGGAGGGAGGGCTGGGCAGCGACCCTCCCGAGTCCCAAAGCGCGAAAGGACCAAAGACGGAAAAGCTCCGAGCGGCGGAGCGAAAAGCTCCCTACCAAGCCGGGCTTTGTTCCCTGAACCTAAGACTTTACCCGGCGGCGGGCGGGCGGGCGGCGGGCGGGCCGGGAGCGAGCGAGCGAGCGGAGGCGCGCGGCCATGGCTGCCGCGGCCGGGCAGGGGGGCCGGGGGGGCGGCGCGTGAGCGGGCGGCGCGGGGAGGGAGGGAGGCGGGGAGGGCGGGCGTCCGCGATGTGCCATTCGGCGCCTCCCCCGCCGGGCCCGGGCTGCTCGGCGACCGGGCGGCCCTGGTAAGCGGGCGAGCGAGCGGCGCGGAAGGGGGGAGCCCGGCGCGCGAGTCTCATTGTTTGGGGGGGGGCCGTCGGGGCATGAGGGCGAGAGCACGGCGGGGGGGGCGGCCAGACAGAGCGAGCGAGGAGGAGGAGGAGGACGCCGAGGAGGAGGAAGGAGGAGGCAAAGAAAAGAAGCGGCGGCGGCCGCGGCGGCGGAGGAGGGGGCGAGGAGGCTCGCGGCCCCCCGCTCCCTCCCTCCCCCCCTGACCCCCGACCCCCGCCGGCCGGCCCCCCGCCCCAGCCCCGGAGGGAGCTCATGGGAGTATGAAGGAGATGGTAGGAGGCTGCTGCGTATGTTCGGACGAGAGGGGCTGGGCCGAGAACCCGCTGGTCTACTGCGATGGGCACGCGTGCAGCGTAGCCGTCCATCAAGGTACGGGGGTGGGAGGGGGAGAGGGGGAGGGGGAGGCGGCGGGGGGGCGCGCGCGCCGGGGACCCCGGGGGCGGTGCGCGCGCGGGGCGCCCCCGACCGCGCCCTCCCGAGCCCTTTGGGGTTCGCGCGCCCTTCCCCCACCCACCTGAAGGGAAGGGAGGCGTGGGGCTCCCCCGCGCCCGGGTCCGGGAGGACCGGGTCAAGCATTGTTTTCTTGCCTATTGTTCCAGTCCCGCGTCGTGCCCCCCCCCTCCGCCACCCCAAGTTGAGGGGAGTTTTTGGGGAGAGTCCAAGGAGCTTTGGAGCGAACTCCCCGCGCCCCGCACTGCCAAGTGTCGGGGCTCGCCGGGGAGAATGTTTACCTGCGCGGTGTCCCCTCCCGCCCGGTTATTTTGGTCCCGGCTCTCTGGGAGGAAGAGGTCAAGGCGAGGGAGGGGGGGGCGGGAGTTCATCTCCCCCCCACCTCCTGGCTTCCGGATACTGGGAGGAGCGGGGTTGGGAAGGGAAGGAGAAGGGTCCCAGGGGAGAGGGGCCTCCTAAAAATCTCCTCCGAGCTCCCCCCCTCCTCCTCCCCCGGGGAAGAGCTGAGGGTTTGGGGAGCGGTTGTGCACGCAGGCGGCCGGAATGGAGGGGAGGTTTTGGAGTTTCCCCCAGCAGCACATGGCTCGGGAGTTTAACTCCTTGAGGAATCTTGCTGAGGGCACAGGCTGGCATCTCCCCGCCTGTGTGGCACAGCTAGTTTTCCCTCCAACCCCCACCCTCTCCCGGGACAACCCTTCAGGCTGAGGATTCTTCCCGCCACCTCTTCTCGCGGTTACCTACACTGGCACCTGCCCTCCTCGGCTTTAACTTTTGACCTGTGATAGTCAGAGGCAGAAGATGAGATCCTTGGAGGCTCCCCCCCCCCCCGTCGTCCCTTACTGCCCCTTTAAGAAGCCCCCCCCCATAACAACAAAACTGTATTTGACTATCATGACTCCTGTTTCTGGTTCCTGATGTCTTGGGACTGGTTGGGGACCGGAGCTGGGAAGCAGGTCCAGAAAGGGTGTGGAGATTGAGGATCTTCTCGAAGTTTAAGGTCAAGGACTCAGAGTTCCCGCCCTTGTTTGGAGTGCTCATCTGGGTGGCTTAAAAGCTGTCCTTGTGTTGTTGGGCATTCCTCGTCTCTTTAGAGAGTGACCCCTCCAGACCCAAGAGCAGCCCTCCCTCCCCCTGCTGGAATTGGCTCCAGTCCTTCCCCCACTTACTCTGGGAAAAAGCCAGTGGCTGACAGCTTTGCTTAATGACTCTCCTTCCCCTCCCCTTAGCTTGCTATGGCATCGTCCAGGTGCCAACAGGACCCTGGTTCTGCCGGAAATGTGAATCTCAGGAACGTGCAGCCAGGGTGGTGAGTCCCAGAACCCTCCCCTCCACTACTCCCTCCTACACACCTACACTCCATCAACGCGAAACTCTGAGGCTGAGGCTGGGTGGGACTTAGTTCTGTCACATAGCACTTCCTGCTTCCTGCATACCTATCACCAGCCCTGTCTCCCCCTCTGCTTAATCCTCACTCTGGTACAGAGTGGAAGAGTACCACTTTTTTGTTTGAACTTTTTAATCATGGGACCTTTACCAGGGTACAAAAATACAGTGATTTTATTAACGAATCTCCATGGACACTCCATCTTCAACAATCATCTTTCCATTACACAGTTACATTCCCTCCCCCTTATCATCATCTCATCTGGGGCCCTTTTGAGTGTATTCAGACAGGGCCCAGCTCAGCAGATCCCCTAAACTATTTGCCCCTTGCATTGGCAGAGGTGTGAGCTGTGCCCACACAAAGACGGGGCATTGAAGAGGACTGACAATGGAGGTGAGGGGAGTCCCCTGAGCCCTTAGTGAGTTCAACAAGGCCCCCTAAGCAGATCTGCGAGGTCAGGCTTGGTGTGGGGTAGAGGCTGGATTCCTTAGACAGACTGGCACTGGAATCTGATGGGAAGGTTGAAGGAGGGGACAGTGTAACTTGAAATGGGCAGGGGTGGGAACTTGGGCTTGTCTTTCCTGAGTCCGACCCCCACACTGCCCTAGGCTGGGCCCACGTGGTGTGTGCCCTCTACATCCCGGAGGTGCAGTTTGCCAACGTGCTTACTATGGAGCCCATTGTGCTGCAATACGTGCCTCATGATCGCTTCAACAAGGTCAGTGTCCCTGACTGTGTCCATGTAGTCCAGTCCCTGGATGACCAGCCTTGAGTCCCTCCAATACTTTCTTATTCCAGTGTCGTTTGATTCTGTCGAGCCAGTACTTTCAGGAATCTTGGGATACAGGCAGGTGCCTGCCCTCAAACAACTTACTCTAGATACAGTGACACATACTCAGGCTCTGGAGCCCAAGTGAAATGAACCGCCTTAGCTAGTGTTAATTCTTTTACACATAGGGCACATTGCATTGAATGGCAGACCTGGTGCCAGTACCAGACACATAGTACAGAAATATCAGTCAAGGTAGAAATTCTGCCTGTCCAGAGGAACTCATGTTCTTGTGTGGAAGAATTCAAAGCAGCACAAGCAAATAAACTCAGTGCAATTTTGTAATAAGTACTGTGAAAAAAATAAACAAGTCCCTGTTAGAAAGAACACCAGCTAGCAGTTTACTATAGACAAGATGGTCAAGGAAGGAAACATTTTGGCTGAGACTTGGGGCATGAAAAGGAAGTAGCTTTAAGGACAGAAGGATCCCTGGTTTCAGGCAGAAGATATGGCATAGGCAGGGGCCCAGAGGGAAAATAGCCTCATCAGGGAACATGGTGAACACAATCATTGGCCTTTCAAACCTCACCAAAGACTACACTGCCTAACATAGTAACTGTGGGCCACACATGGATATGGAAATGAATTATAGTTACCACGTAAATTTTAGTTTCTCAGCCACCCTAGCCACATTTTGAGAGCTTAGCCCAAGGAAGTATTGCTTTTGACAGTGCAGGTTAGAAAACATTTCCTTCCCTGGAGGAAGTATGTTGGGGGGTGTGTGTTGATACTGGGCTTGAACTCAGGATCCTCCTCACCTTCTTGCTTGTCCAATTTACTCACAGCTAGAACTCTACCATTTGATCCATTCCTCCAGTTCCAGCTTTTTTGGTGGTTAATTGGAGATAAGCATCTCTAGGATTTATGTGCCCAGGCTAGCTCCAAACTGAGATCCTCACAATCTCAGCCTCCTGAGTAGCTAGGATTACAGGTGTGAGCCACTAGCCCTTGGCTCTGCTGGGAGTTTTATTGGATAGCACTGATCTGGGGTGATGGGGCAAGGCTAGAATTGAAGGGAGGCCATAGGACTGATCCACTATCAGGAGGAGCTCCCTGGAAGAATGAGCTCCCTGAAGGAGAGCCGATTGCACTATGTCCTGCAGACTTGTTACATCTGTGAGGAGCAGGGTCGGGAGAGCAAGGCAGCCTCAGGAGCCTGTATGACCTGTAACCGGCATGGATGTCGACAAGCTTTCCATGTCACCTGGTAAGAGTCCTTTTGGGCCCTCTAAGGGAGGTTTGTCACAGATGGCTGCTTTGAGCTCATCCTAGCTGCAATCTCTTGGGTAGTGATGACAGTATCTTTGCTCTACTCTAGCCTGGTCCAGGAGGGAGGAAAGGGTGGCTGCTCCAGTCTGTGACCACCACCTTTTCACCTGACATCTCTTGGTTAGTGCCCAGATGGCTGGCCTGCTGTGTGAGGAAGAAGTGCTGGAGGTAGACAACGTCAAATACTGCGGCTACTGCAAATACCACTTCAGCAAGATGGTGAGTCCCATCTGTCAGCACACGCGTGGGTCAGTCATCCAGGGTTTAGAGCAGGGCCTCCAGACCACATCTGTGGCCCATTCGGGAGGTGGCAGACACCTGTCTCTGCCCTTGAAGAGCACCCCATTTGTGAAGAACAACTTAAAATTTGGAGAGAGTGATCAGAGTTGAACTAAGCAGTGTAACCCAGAAGAGAGCTCAGACCCTGTTTATCTGGGTGGTTTCAGGAGGACAAACAGTGCTTTACACTCCACTAAATGGAATTGGAAATAAAAAGAGCCAATATTGCCTTGCATACATGAGGCCCTGGGTTCGATTCCTTAGCACCACATAAGCAGAACAAGCTGGAAGTGGCGCTGTGGCTCAAGTGGTAGAGCACTAACCTTGAGCTGAAGAGCTGAGGGACAGCGCCTAGGCCTAGAGTTCAGACTTCACAACCAACAACAACAACAACAAAAAAGAGCCAATAACTGTGTGGGAAGTGATGTCTTCTCTACTTCAACCTCTGTACTAAGTTCTCAAAATGTTATTTTTTGGCAGTACTCAGGTTTGAACTCAGAGCCTTGTGCTTCCTAGGTAAGCACTGCTACTGCTGAGCCATGCCTCTAGTCCTTGTTTTTGTTGTTTACTTTTTTTGTTTTTGGTCGGCCACGGGGCTTGAACTCTGGGCCTGGATATTGTCCATAAGCTCTTCAGCTCAAGGCTAACGCTCTACCACTTGAGCCACAGCTCCACTTCCAGTTTTCTGGTGGTTTTTATTGGAGATAAGAGTTTCATGGACTTTATTGCCTCGTCTGGCTTTGAACCAGGATCCTCAGATCTCAGCTTCCTGAGTAGCTAGGATTACAGGTGTGAGCCACCAGCGCCCACCTTTGTTGGTTACTTTTGAGATAGTGTCTTTCTTCCTGCCAGGGCTCATCTGGGCACTATGCCCCTGTTAAGACTTCCTGACATAGCTGGGACACATGAAGCTAGGATAACAGACATTGGTGTGTGCGGCTCTTTGGTTTTTTTTTTGTTGTTGTTTTGTTTTTTGTTTTTTGTTTTTTTTTGTTGGTCGTGGGGCTTGAACTCTGGGCCTGGGCGCTGTCCCTCAGCTCTTCAGCTCAAGGCGAGCACTCTACCACTTGAGCTACAGCGCCACTTCCGGTTTTCTGGTGGTTTATTGGAGATAGGAGTCTCACGGTCTCTCCTGCCCGGGCTGGCTTTGAACCTCGATCCTCAGATCTCAGCCTCCTGAGTAGCTAGGATTACAGGCGTGAGCCACCAGCGCCCGGCCAGCTCTTTGTTGAGAAGGAGTCTCATGAACTTTTCTGCCCAGCTGGCATGGAGTGAGTGATGAATGTTATCTCATGTGGTCCTCCCACCAAGCCTGAGAAGGAGTTATACGATATTTTCCCTATTACATAGATGCATGACCTAAGACTCCCCAAGGTCATCAGCATATCTTACAGCTTGTAGATACGATTCAGAATAGGCAGTTTGAGCCGGGCGCTGGTGGCTCACGCCTGTAATCCTAGCTACTCAGGAGGCTGAGATCTGAGGATCGCGGTTCAAAGCCAGCCCGGGCAGGAGAAACCGTGAGACTCCTATCTCCAATAAACCACCAGAAAACCGGAAGTGGCGCTGTAGCTCAAGTGGTAGAGTGCTCGCCTTGAGCTGAAGAGCTGAGGGATAGCGCCCAGGCCCAGAGTTCAAGCCCCATGACCGACAAAGAAAAAAAAAACCAGAATAGGCAGTTTGATGGGTAAGGTCCTCAGGAGTCTGTGAGAGAGAAAAGAGGCCTCAAGTGAAGGGTGGGCTTATATAAGGTCCTGAAATGACAGTACAATGAAAGGCAGGGTGTTTGGTGTGGCCAAGCAGGAAGTCAGAGCTGAGCCTGCAGACTGGAAGGGTCCTGTCCCACATCCAGAGAGACCTTGCATGTCCCAAAAGTTGTGAGGTGTCTGCAGAGCTAGACTTGGCTTGGACACCTCCCCTCCCTTCTCCCATCAGGGCCATAGGCTTGGAAAGCTGGTGGGGAGAGTAACATGATGAGATTTGTTTTAGGAAGATTATGCTGGCAGCCACCATGAGACAGGATCGGAAGGGCCGAGGCTGGCAGCAGGGAGACAGCTGTGAGAAGGGGGATGGAAGGATGATGGGGATTCTAGGTAGACTTAACCTAAAAGTGGGGGCAGGAAGTTGTGCTGTGGTTCAAAATGGTAGAGCACTAGCCTTGAGAGGAAGAGCTCAGGGACAGCACCTAAGCCCTGAGTTCAAGCACCATGACTGACAAAAAATAAATAAATAAAGATTTATGGAAGTAGCACTGTGGCTAAGTGGGAGAGCACTCGCCTTGAGCTGAAGAGCTCAGGGACAGCATCCAGGCCCAGAGTTCAAGCCCCATGACTAATAAACAAACAAAAATCTAAAATTCGGGGCAGCTGAGAGGCAAGATCTAGGATCTAGACACAGGGTAGAATTTAGACCATTGAGGGTACCATGAGGAGGAGTGCAGCCAGCTTCAGGAGGATGAGCATGTGTCCTGGTCTGCTGCCTCAGATGATCATGCTTTTGTGCCTGTTGTGCAAGGGTTAGTATTTCCCTCTCTCATTTTCAGAAGCAACCTGGTTTCAGTTATAAATTACGTGGTCACCTTGGTTTCAGGGTTCTGTGATGACCTAGGACAAAGTAGGGAGTTTGGTTGGGTTTGCAGGAGGTTTCAAGTGGACTTTGTCGGATTTGGTGTATGTCAGACACCCAGGTAGGGTAGTAGAGGCTACCCTAGTCTTGTAAGGCTGAGGCTGGCTGCAAACCCCTCGGTCTACAGAATAGCATGGGCCAAGGTGTAAAGGAGCCATAGAAGAGAGGGGCTGGAGTTTGGCAGGGTAAGAATTGTGCCTAATGCCAGGGGTGGCTGGGCCTGAAATTAGCTCTAGGCTTTGGCAGTTGGGAGGTAGTTGGTGACCTTAGAGGGAGCAGCTGCCAGCCTGGAATGGGGGAGGCAGCCTCCACTGGAAGGAGGTAGCATAAACTTGCTTGGGGTTTTAGTGGTTATGGCATTCATACACACACACACATACACACACGCACACACACATGAATACATGGCCTGCGCCCAGGTGCAGGGCAGTCGATCCCACACACAGACGCAGCCCTGAGTTTGGTGGAGAACCAGGGCTGGGACCAAAGGAAGGGAGAGTGATGTGATGGCTGGAGAGAAAAGGAGACTGATGTGGTAGGGGCTGGGGAGTACAAGGGAGCAGAGGCTCTCCATGAGACTCCCTGCACTCCCTCTGCCCAGGGGAAGGAGGGTTGTGGCTTAGTCTATGTGATGTGGCCCAAGAAGGCACTGTTAATGGAGAGAATAATAAATGAATAAAGAGACCCAAGCCCCGGGCCTACTCCCCCTTTACTGTACCTTGCTGGGGGCCAGGATATATCCCTGCCTGTCCTGTGTCTCCATTGTGCATTGTGGATTTATGCTGCATAAGCTGGGGAGGGAGGTCCTAGGATTTCCAGGCTGAGCATCCTGGAGGATGTGAGGCCCTTCTTAGTGACGGACAGGGTAAATAGGACAGCCCCACGATCATGCAATTCTCAGGAACCTTTCTCTAATAAGCTTAGTGAGAGGAGGGTTTAGCAACTCTTCCCAATTCTTTCCCCCAGAAGACATCCCGGCACAGCAGCGGGGGAGGTGGAGGAGGAGGAGGAGGAGGAACAGGCACGGGAGCTGGAGGAGGAGGTGGAGGCGGTGGCAGCGGCACCAGCGGTGGCAGTGGTGGTGGTGGCACAGGGGGAGGCGGTGGCAGCAGCAGCAGCAGCAGCAGCTTCCTTACTGGCAGGAGAAGCCGGTCAGCCTCGCCAACCACTCAGCAGGACAAGCACCCTACCCACCATGAGAGGGGCCAGAAGAAGGTGAAGGCACCCCTCCACCCTTACCCTCACAAGCCTCTTTCTAGACCCCACCTCCAGGTGCCCCAGCTTTTGGATCCTACTCCGTTTCTTCCTGTGAGGCCACCAAGGGCTCTGGGGATCAGGGAGCGTGGGGTGGGATATGGCTTCCTTAAGCTCTGTGACCCCACCCCCCCAACCTTCACAGCACGTGTGTGCACACACTGTAACATCTGCTGAGTACCAGCCAGTGAAGAGGTATACACGTCTGTGTCCCTTTGTGCCACAGCACAGCATGTGTCCCAGATGGGCACCCTTGGAGGTGTGCGTTCCTGTGTGTGGTACTCTGGGTCACTGGTGGGATAATGGAACAGGCTATTTTTAGCAGGCAGGGAGGGAGGAGGAGGACTCTAGGCTTTCCTAGGATCTCGTCTGAGCCATGAGTCCCTCATGCTCTGTAGGAGAGTGACTCTCACTAAACCTCATTCTTGAGAGGGGTTCAGCTCCCCACATGTCCTATTTATCTTGTCCAAAACAGCTCCCAGCATTACTGTGTGGTCATCTTTCCCTCCCCAGAGTCGAAAGGACAAAGAACGCCTTAAACAGAAGCACAAGAAGCGGCCTGAGTCTCCCCCCAGCATCCTCACCCCGCCTGTGGTCCCCACTGCTGACAAGGTACTACTGGCTACATTCAGGAGGAGTGGTGTGCTGGTCCAGGGATGGTAGTGGAGGGGCACGAGGGCTGAGGGTGAGCCCGGGTCCTCCCACAGTTCCAGGGTCGTATCCCTACATATGCATTCCTAGCCTACGCAGAGCTGTGCTCCTCAGCCCCACGGAGAACTGATCAGCCCTGGGGATGGGATGGGGGTACCACCCTGCTTGCTGGGCTCATATCTGCTCTGTCCAGACAGAGGGCCTCAGCACTGGGCTCCTGTCTGCAGAGAAGTGGTGCAGCACTCAGGCCGGCTTTTGAAGTTCCTGGGGTTCACCCTCCCAGAAATAAGCAGAGGAGCCTCCTTTGCCACTAGGAGGATACCCAAAGCCTGTTTCTTTTCTTTTCTTTTTTTTTGTGTATGTGCTGACCCTGGGGCTTTAACTCAGGGCCTGGGTGCTGTCCTTAAGCTTTTTTGCTCAAGGCTAATAGTTCTACCACTTGAGCCATGGCTTTTTTGGTGTTTAATTGGAAATAAGAGTCTCACAGACTTTCCCGTCCCTGGCTGGCTTGAAACCATGATCCTCAGATCTCAGCTTCCTGAGTAGTTAGGAATACAAGTGTGAGCCACCAGTGCCAGGCTCAAAGCCTGCTTCTCAACTCATCTCCCTTTAGATTTGAAGGACTGAAAATGTGGGCTACAGTACAAGGGGGGCAAGGCCCCTGGACAATACCCCAAACCCTAGTCATCCCACCCTGCAGGATGTGCTATGTCTCCAGAAATGGGCAACATCTGGATGAGCAACAGGCAGCCCCTACTCACTAGACCAGGGAGTCACTAATCCAAGCCAGAACAGCCCTATCCAGTTCCTTCAATCTGCCCTCACCATGGAAGGAGACCCCTGGGGGCCTGCAGAAACTGCTTACTCCTGTCCCTCTCATCATTGCCAGCCACCTCCACCCACCTCAGATGGTTGGCAGAGCTCTGGGCATCTTAGCAGGAGGTTCAGGCATCAGGTTTCCAAAATGATGTTGCTGTGGCAACTGCCCCAGTAACCCTCTCCCCTCCACGTTTCCCAGGGCTCACCTGAGAAAGCTAGTCTCTCATGCCTTCTGGCCTTGCCACAGGGTAGGGACCTACCGGTAGGTAGAAAGACCTGCGAGTCACCCAGTTGTCCAGAGCAAGTGTTCTCCCCTCCCCCTTCACTGTCCCAGCATCTCAGCCACCCTCCCCACCCCCAGCCCCTCTCTTCCCTTGCTCTGAGAACCACATCTGGCTCCCTTCAGAACTCCAGCTGCTGTAAAGAACAAAGAGGAAGACAGAGACCAGGACTCCGCCTAGGGAGGGACAATGCAGGGTGGCTCTCATTTTCCCCCATCCATCCTCCCTCTCACATAATGTGTTCATTCAGCACAATTTGCTGAATACCTGGTCTCCACCAAGAGGAAAAATGCCTTCCAAGCAGTAATTGGAGGCACAAATGTAGACAAGGCCAGGCAATCTTGTAGAACCAGGGAATGGAAATGGAACACAGAGAAGACTTCATTTTAATCCTCAAAATAATCACAGGATCTAGGTACTGTGGCTAGTGCCTGTAATCGTACTTTATTCCGGAAGCTGACATCTAGAAGATCATGGTTTGAGGTCAGCCCAAGCAGAGTTTGCTAGACTCCATCTGCAAAATAATCACCAAAAGGCAGGGAGGAAGATATAGCTCACATGGTAGGGTGGCATCCTAGCAGTTGCTGAGTTCAAACCCCAAATACTACCCCCCCCCAAAAAATAAAAAGAAATGGGTATTAATCAAAGCACAGGAAAGTTAAGTCATTTGCCTAACTGGCACATAGCTAGTTAGTGGCTTCTGGCTTGAAGTTCTGTGTACTTAACCAGTGTCTAGCTGCCCCCATTAGTCTATTTATTTACTTATTCATTTATTTATTTATTTTTTGTTGGTTGTGGGGCCTGAACTCAGGGCCTGGGCACCGTCCCTGAGCTCCTCAGCTCAAGGCTAGCACTCTCCCACTTGAGCCACAGCGCCACTTCCAGCCTTTTCTGCTTAAGAGCCTCATGCATGCAAGGCAAGCACTCTACCACTGAGCCACCTTCCCAGCCCTAGTCTTGTCATCTTTTAATTCCTACCAAATCACTAGCATGAAGTTCCTTGTAACTCTCAGGGCATAGTTAGCCTCAGAAGGACACGAGCTAAATGAGCTTGAGAGACTCCACTACTTAACATGGTAGAAAGGACAGAGCTCACCATGCTTCCCTCTTCCTTCCCCCCACCCCCACCTGCCTGATTCCTGCCCCTGCTCCCTCAGCCACTGTTTTACCACTCTCCAAGGACACTTGGCCTCAGACCTGGGACAGAACATTTCAGGACATCAGGGTAACTGCTCACCTGTGGGTGTGTATATATACTGCCCTATAAATAAGAAGGCAGAAGCCAGGTTCTGGTAGCTCATACCTGTAATCCTAGATACTCAGTAGGCTGAGTTCTAGGATTGTGATTCAAAGCTAGCCCTGGCAGGAAAGTCTGTGAGACCCTTCAATTAACTACTAGTAAACTGGAAGTGGTGCTGTGGCTCAAAGTGGCTCAGGGTACTAGTCTTGAACACAAGAGCTTAGGGACAGTGCCCAGACCCTACCCTGTGACGGACCAAAAGAAAAAAAAAAAGCCAGCAAGGCTTTCTAAAAGAAGGCACTGAGCTGGATCTTGAGGGAAGCCCAGTTTCCCAGGAAGAGCAAGGATAGGCTGTCCTGGTATGTTCAGGTTATCCAGCAAGAGCATGGATGGTCAGGAGAAGTAAGGGTCATGGCTTTAGGAGAGCAAGGAGGGAGTGGTAGCAACTGTAGGGGCCTAAGGCCATGCCCATGGTAGCTCATTCTCCTTGAGTAACTCTCTGTATGGGCTTAGACCTCAAAATATGGATAGGAGAGCATCACCAGGTTCATCAGTCCATGTAGTCTCCCTGGGTCCAGGGGCTATGTCCTGCTGTCTCATAGCTGCATCCCCATTTCTTGGGTCTAGGGGCTCCTGTGGGCTTCTTAGCTGGAAGAGGTTCCTGAAGCTTACCCTGAGCTCTCCTAGTGAAATCCAGGTCCTGTGTCCTCCTGTCCCACTCCCAAGTCAGTGTGAGCCAGGCCAGGCAGCCTGGCTAAAAGCCTCCTCTGTGCTCCCCTCCCTCAGGTCTCCTCCTCAGCTTCCTCTTCCTCCCACCATGAAGCCAGCACTCAGGAGACCTCTGAGAGCAGCAGGGATTCGAAGGGGAAAAAGTCTTCCAGCCATAGCCTGAGTCATAAAGGGAAGAAACTGAGCAGTGGGAAAGGTGTGAGCAGTTTTACCTCCGCCTCCTCCTCTTCTTCCTCCTCCTCCTCTTCCTCCTCCTCTGGGGGGCCCTTCCAACCTGCAGGTGAGTGTGGGCATTCTGGTGGAGGCTGGGAGTGGGGACAGCCTCTTGCCTTGCTTTTTTTTTTTTTTTTTTTTTTAAAGCAAGGTGTTTTGCCTGTTGATTTGCATCTCATGTACTGTAACCAAATTGGTGCCGGGTAAAGATGAGTGATCCTGTGCAGTGGCTCCTCTCCCTTTACCCTCCTTTTTGGAACTAAACGTCTCCTCTCCCTGATGGGGCCCACTCCTGCAACCCCACAATAATTTTTGTCCTCACACTTGGGCTGCAAGGGTCATTTTCAACAGCCTTAATGTTAGGACCTACAATCTAGTCACCCAGTGTGCTCTCTAGGGGTGAGAGTTCCTTTGATCCCATTTTGTTACCAGTGGGAAAGCTGGAGGATGAAGATGTTTATCTCAGGATATAGACAGGCAGAGCTAGGTCAGGCTTCTCCATTCCCCAGCTAGCATCTGCTCCCCCCTTCCCCCCATTTTCCCTCTCCCCTGCAGTGCATGTGAGAGTTGGGGGAAGGAAAGGGGTTGAGGCCCTGATTCCCTTTTTGTTCTCTGAACAGGCTCATCCCTGCAGAGCTCCCCTGACTTCTCTGCATTTCCCAAACTGGAGCAGCCAGAGGATGACAAGTACTCCAAGCCCATAGCCCCCACCCCGTCAGCCCCTCCCTCACCCTCAGCCCCAGAGCCTCCCAAGGCCGACCTCTTTGAGCAGAAAGTGGTCTTCTCTGGGTTTGGGCCCATCATGCGCTTCTCTACCACCACCTCCAGCTCTGGCCGGGCCCGGGCCCCCTCCCCTGGGGATTATAAGTCTCCCCATGTCTCTGGGCCTGGGGCCTCAGCTAGTAGCCACAAGCGGATGCCTTCCCTGAGTGCCACCTCTGCACCCACTGAGGTGACCCCTGAGACAGTCCTGAAGGAGAAGAAGCACAAAGCCAGCAAGAGGAGCCGACATGGGCCCGGCCGTCCCAAGGGCAGCCGGAACAAGGAGGGCGCTGTGATCTCAGCTGCCCCCTCCCTGCCCGGGGCCCAGCTGGCTGGCTTCACCGCCACTGCTGCCTCACCTTTCTCTGGAGGTTCCCTAGTCAGCTCTGGCCTAGGAGGTCTGGCCTCCCGCACGTTTGGGCCTTCTGGGAGCTTGCCTAGCCTGAGCCTGGAATCCCCTCTACTGGGTACAGGTGAGTGACCTCTGGAGAGCATCTCAGGGGCCAGCCAGTCTGCGAGATGACAGAGGCATACACATACAATTGGAAGGAATTGCTCCAAAGGATAGAAATAAAGGATAGAGATGAGAGTCACTTCTGAAACATTCCCTTACATGTCTTCTGCAGGATTGTGGGAAAGGTTGGCATAGATGTTGCCAGCAGGGTTTTTCAAGCTCTGGGAAGAGAATGGGAAAAGCTAAGAGTTTCCCAGGCCAGGCCAGTCATATGGCAGATGTCAGGATGGTTAGATTGGTATGTGGCCAGACTCTGCATGGTTTGTCAGGAGAGTAGCTGTCCCAGCCACCTGACTGAGGAAGAGTCAGTTGGAGGGTGACTGCATACCTCTTTGTCCTTTTGCCTATAGGCATCTACACCAGTAATAAGGACCCCATCTCTCATGGTGGTGGGATGCTTCGGGCTGTCTGCAGCACGCCCCTCTCCTCCAGCTTGCTGGGACCCCCCGGGACCTCGGCCCTGCCTCGCCTCAGCCGCTCCCCGTTCACCAGCACCCTCCCCTCCTCCTCTGCTTCCATCTCCACCACTCAGGTGAGTCTTTCTCCTGGTTCCTTGTTCCCTGGGGAGATGGGGAAGCTGCACAGCCCTCCATAGGGCATCAGAGGTTCGGCTGGATTGCCACCAGAACTTCTCCCTCTCACCGGTCCTCTCTCCTCCCAGCACACCTTGTTCCTCACCATCCCAGTACAGTTGTGCCCTAGATCTGAGAATAATCACCAGGCTGGATTCTGCCTCCTTCTCTCTCAGGTGTTTTCTCTGGCTGGCTCTACCTTCAGCCTCCCTTCCACCCACATCTTTGGAACCCCCATGGGCACTGTTAACCCTCTCCTCACCCAAGCCGAGAGCAGCCATACAGGTATGTGTGTCTGGCCCCGTCCCCATTTCTTCCCCAAAGGCCCTAGGAGTTTGAC
Organism: Dipodomys merriami; assembly: GCF_024711535.1. NCBI lineage: Eukaryota > Metazoa > Chordata > Mammalia > Rodentia > Heteromyidae > Dipodomys > Dipodomys merriami. The sequence continues at coordinate 29,141,410 of NW_027203270.1, read as the reverse complement.
CCTAGAAAGGATGGGAGGGCTTGCTGGCTTTCTTCTCCCTTTGGCCATTGCCCACTAGGCTGAAAATAAGATCTAACACAACAGACCTGAGATACTCATTAAAGTCCAGTGAAGGGCCAGGGCAAGCTGGAATTATTGCCCTGTCTCACAGAAGAAAAAGGCATTGTCAGAGACAAATTCCCCCCCCCCCTTTCTTTTTTTTCTTTCTTGCCAGTCTTGGGGCTTGAACTCAGGGCCTGGGTACTATCCCTGAGCTTCCTTTGCTCAAGGCTAGTACTTTACCACTTGAGCCACAGTGCCACTTCCTGCTTTTTCTGTTTATGTGGTTCTGAGGAATTAAACCCAGGGCTTCATGCATCCTAGGGCAGGCACTCTACCACTAGGCCACATTCCCAGTTCCAAATTCCCATCTTTTGACTCTTAAGCCCAATACTCCTAACTGCTTCCATATTGTTCTCTCTGGTATCTTGGGATCAGCCATTATAAGTTCCACTAGCTGGGCTTGTAGCTCTGGACTATTTAGTAATTGAAGGGGTGGGCAGCAAGCTCCTTGCCCTCTTCCTGAAAAGCCAACCCAACACCTGGGAGCTGATTGGTGGAGAAAACCATCTGTCAATCTAGGGGGTGGAGCTCTTCAGGCAACTAGTTCAGGTGTTCTGTTCTGGAGACAAATCCAAAACCAGGTTTTTGTTTATTTATTTTGATGCCATCCTGGGGCTTGAACTCAGGGCCTGGGTTCTGTCCTTGAGCTCTTTTAGCTAAGGACTAGCATTTGAGACACAGCTTTATTTCTGGCTTTCTGATGGTTAATTGGAGGTAAGTCTCATGGACTTGCCCCTAGTCTGGCTTCAAATCTCGATCCTCAGATCTCAGCCTCTTAAGTAGCTAGGATTACAGGAATGAGCCAACAGCACCCAGCCCAATACCATTTTTAAGATCCACAGTGTAGAGTAATTGTATTTTCTGTAACCTAAAGCTGGACTCTGTGGCACAACAAAAAGTATAGCCTGCCAGGTGCTGATGGCTCAGATTTGTAATCCTAGCTACTCAGGAGGCTGAGCTCTGAAGGGTTGCTGCTCCACATTAGCCTGGGCCCAGGCAGAAAAGTGTAAGACTTCATCTTCAATTAACCGTAAAATGCCAGACTGGAGGTGTGGCTCAAGTGGTAGAGCACCAGGCAAGAGAAGGAAAGCTGAGCCCCACACACAGTATTGCTTTGTTTTTTCTGTTTTGTTTTGTTTTCATGAATTTTAAAATTATCCTGTAGTAGTTGTACGGAGGAGTTGCCATTTACCAAAGCAGTTTATGAATACAGTATGTCTGCCTTACTGTCACCCCTTTCAACATTTCCACCCATCCCTCCCCTACCACCCCTTCCTTAACTCTTCTAAAGTATTTACTGCCTTCTAACTTTGGATTTTAAGAACATGAAAAGTCATACAGCCAGGTTCCGGTGGCTCATGCCTATAATCCTAGTTAGCAAGCTTATATCTGAGGATCGAGGTTTGAAGCCAGCCTGGGCAGGAAAGTCCTTGAGACTCTTGTCTCCAACTAACCACCAAAAAGCTGAAGTGGAGCTGTGACTCAAGTGCTAAAGTGCTGTTCTTGAGCAAAATAGCCCAGGGACAGTGCCCAGGCCTAGTCCAAGATCCAGAACTGGCATACAAAAATAAAGCCATACAAAGCTAATTATGATAATAACACAATTACAAAGGTTTTACTGCATGCCAACTATGCCCTCCAGCTAAACACTTAATGTTTATTGCCTCAGTTTAATCCTAGTTATTATCACTGCATGAAGGTTAGTTTACCAGCCCAAGGTCACAAAGCAAGTCAATGTCAGGTTCAAATTCAATTCACATTGTTGACCTGAAGCTTTCAGGAAAGAAAGTGGACTGTGGATCTGGAAGGAGGCAGGCAGCAAGAGCTCTAGGAAAACAGCAAGAGCCTTAAAAAGGATGGGGTTTCCGGGTCAGGGCTCTCAGCGCTTACCAGCCTTCCTGCCAGTCTGGAGTTGGGAATCTGGGGAAAGGCATCTGTTCTAAGACCCCAGATCCTGCACCACCTCCAGGGTGGGGACCCTGAGGCCGTGGTCCTCCACCCTCGCTGACCCCTGCCCTTCTCCATCCAAGAGCCAGACCTGGAGGACTGCAGCTTCCGTTGTCGGGGGACCTCCCCTCAGGAGAGTCTGTCTTCCATGTGAGGGAGGGGCTGGGGGGAGGGGCTGGGGGCCGGGTGCAAGGAGGGGGGGTGGAAGGGCAAGGGAGAGGGTGAGGACCCCTGGGGCGGGGGTAGGAAAGTTAGTGATGGCCCAGTGAGGTGAGCCTGAGCCAGATTTCCTTTCTGATCCTAGGTCCCCCATCAGCAGCCTTCCAGCCCTCTTCGATCAGACAGCATCCGCACCCTGTGGGGGCGTCCAGCTAGACCCAGCGGCCCCAGGAACTACTAATATGGAACAGCTGCTGGAGAAGCAGGGCGATGGGGAGGCTGGAGTCAACAGTGAGGAGGAGGGTGGTGCCAGACTGGGAAATCTACCCTAGCAACTTTCCCCTCAGTCGCTTAACCTCTTTGAAGGCCTCTAGCCCCTCCCTCTCCTCCCCCCATCCTTGACTATGGCCATCCCCAGGGCTTACCTTTGGGCTATGCTCCTTGGGCATCCTGCCTTAGGTCTCTCCCACCGTCCCCCTCCAACTAGTGTGTTCCTTCCTCCCAGTCCCAGTAGAGCATCTGGGACTATCTGACCCTCATACTTTGGTCTGGTCCTGCCTCCCCACCTTCCAAGCTCACCTATGTTGCTTGCTAGGCTGGCTGGCACAGCCTCACAGGGCTGAGTCTTCTTTCCTCTCCAGGCCCTGCCCCATCCCTCTGGCCCCGCCCCACCTCCCCCAAACTCCAGCATCAGTCTTGCTCTTTTCTGCAGTTGTAGAGATGCTGAAGGCTTTGCACGCGCTGCAGAAAGAAAACCAGCGACTGCAGGAACAGATCCTGAGCCTGACGGCCAAGAAGGAACGCCTGCAGATTCTCAACGTGCAGCTCTCCGTGCCCTTCCCTGCCCTGCCTGCCGCCCTGCCTGCCACCAATGGCCCAGTCCCTGGGCCCTATGGCTTGCCACCCCAAGGTGAGGAGATTTTGCCTAGCCTAGGAATAGGAGGGGGACTTCCTGGCCACTCTCCAGCCCCTGATCTCCCTCTCTCAGCCGGCAGCAGTGACTCCTTGAGTACCAGCAAGAGCCCTCCAGGGAAGAATAGCCTTGGCCTGGACAACTCGCTGTCCACATCCTCTGAGGTGAGCTCTGAGAGGAGGGAAGGCAGTAGGTCCTCTTGGTCCCCTTTCCCCTGTAGTTATTAGAGGCTGGGCAGTAAAGTGATTGATTGGGCAGTTGATTGAACCATTCATTTATTCCTTTTAGCAAGTAATATTTGTGAGATGCCAACTTATCCCCACTGGCTAAAACAGCCAGTGAGCCAAAATCCTACTGTCCTCCTGAAGATAGGCTGCATGCAAGAACAAAAAAGAATTGCAAAGTAGAAGTGCTAAGTTGAACTAAATTGAGGACTGTGTGAGGAGGAGGAGGGATTCCTCTTTGGGGAGGCCTGTCTGAGAAGTGTTGGTGAAGGGCTTATTATAGTGCCTCACACAAAATAATTCCCATGTAATTGGTGGTGGTTGGGATAGCAGTTGCTATTGTTATATTGTGGTTATTATTGGAATGAGACGAATTGGTTTCTTGGTTTTGCCATTTATTAACTGTGTGACTTGGAAAGTCATAGTCATAAAAATAACAACATTAATTGCAAACTTACCCTGGAACTTTTTAAAGCCATAGTTGATTTATTCTTCACAGTAGCCTTGTGGAGTGTCTACTACTGTGACCCCCAGGTTATGAATGACTGAACTAAGACCAAGAGTTTGAACCCACGGCCACTCAAACCATTCAGTTGTGGAATTGGGGGTTTGAATCTGAGTGTCTCACTCCAGCTGTATTGTTCTTGCCTACAGTTACTTTAACCTGAGTCAGTGGCTTCACTCATAAACAAAATGGGAACAAGGAAGCACAGTCTGGTTCCCCGAAAGTCATGGCTATGACCATTGGTTGTTATTAAGCAAGGACGACAGGGGTGTTGAGTCCCAGAAAGTGGTCAGTAATCCTGATTTGGGAAAAATAGATTCTTAGCTTTCATCCCTGGTCCTTGCTGCTTCCCTCAGGATGCCTGGGTATGAGAGGAGGGGAGGGCGGATCTCCGTTAAGAGTGTCAATGTGTGCGGGGCTGGGGGCCAGAAAGGTCACACTGGCCCTCCGCCCTCTGACCCCTCCCTTCCCCCTCCCTCCCCAGGACCCACACTCAGGCTGCCCAAGCCGCAGCAGCTCGTCGCTGTCCTTCCACAGCACGCCCCCACCGCTGCCCCTGCTCCAGCAGAGCCCTGCTACTCTGCCCTTGGCCCTGCCTGGGGCCCCAGCCCCGCACCCACCCCAGCCTCAGAATGGATTGGGCAGGGCACCTGGGGCAGCAGGGCTGGGGGCCATGCCCATGGCTGAGGGGCTGTTGGGGGGACTGGCGGGCAGTGGGGGCCTGCCCCTCAATGGGCTCCTGGGGGGGTTGAATGGGGCTGCTGCCCCCAACCCTGCAGGCTTGACCCAGGCTGGTGGGGCCCCCACGCTGCAGCTGCCAGGTTGTCTTAACAGGTGAGGGAAAGCTCAGCCCTGGGGAAGGGAATGGGGAGGCTGGCTTGGGGGGGGGGAGGTGGCGGGCATTCCCCAAAATGTCCCTAATCCCCCAAAAGGAAAAAATGTCCTTTGGCCCTATAGGGTACATAATCCTAGTCATGTATTGGCTGCTAGGGACTCTCTAGACTGCTAGCCTTGAATGTGTCTAGGATAGGAGCAATCAGGGACAGTCTGTTTGTACCATCCCGACCTTAGGTCTTCCTACTAGGCAGTCCGCTCCATCTCACTTGTTCCTCCCACCTGCCCTTGGAGCTCGGTCCTCTAATACTTCATTCACCTCCCTATCTCTCCTGGCTGGGTCTGAGGGAGTCTGGAAGCTCATGGAAATGGGGTACACGTCCTCGTTCCTCCCTTATGGTCCATGTCTGTCCCCTGCTGCAGCCTGACAGAGCAGCAGAGACACCTCTTCCAGCAGCAAGAGCAGCAACTCCAGCAGCTCCAGCAGCTCCTGGCCTCTCCGCAGCTGACCCCGGTAAAGTTCTTTCCCTGCCAACTTGGGCCAGTGTTTCTGTTCTGTCATTCTGCAGAAAAGGGCCCATCATTGAGGATCTGGGCCAGCCAGGGAGGGTAGTAGGGTGTGGAGGTGGGAGGGGAGTTCCAGACTAGGTGGATATTGGGCCTGTAGAGACTGGTCAGAGGCAAAGAGGGAACAGTGATGGTGCAGCAGAGTGGTCCTGGTCCTGTGTTTCGGTCCTTGCCCCAAGGATTTTCAGGGGAAACTCTAGGGATATAGTAGAGAGATACCTGACAGCCCTTCAACCATACCAACTTCTGGGTGTGTCTCCTATTTGGCCTCTTCTGAGATTCCCTTTGGATAAAAGGGATTTCAAGGCTGGGAATGTGGCTTACTGGTAGAGTGCTTGCCTAGTATGCATGAAGCCCTGGGTTCGATTCCTCAGTACCACTAAACAGAAAAAAAGCCAGAAGTTATGCTGTGGCGCTAGCCTTGAGCACAAAGAGGCTCAGGGGCAGAGCCCAGGCTCTGAGTTCAAGCCACAGGACTGGCAAAAAAAAAAAAAAGGATTTCATCTTTACATCTTTTTTGGTGGCTCATGCCTGTAAACCTAGCTACTTAAGAGGCTGAGATCTGAGGATCACAATTTGAAGCCAGCCCAGACAGGACTAATCTCCAATATACTACTTAGAAAAAGCTAGAAGTGGCCCTGTGAATCAAGTGATAGAACCTTGAACATAAAGAGGCTCAGGGACAGTGCCCAGTACCGAGTTCAAGCCCCAGGACCAGGAAAAAAAAAAAAATGAGGGCGCTAAGTAGGGCAGTCATAGCTAGTGCCTATAATCCTAGCTATTCAAGAGGCTGAGATCTGGATGATTGGCAGGGTCAACCTGTGCAGAAAATCTGTGACACTCCATGTCCAAAATAACCATTAAAATGCAGGCCTGGACACATGGCTCAAGTTGTAGAGAGCAAGCAAAAGACTCTTAAGTTCAAACTCCAATACTGCCAAAAAAAAGGAGGAGTTGCATTAGGAACCTGGCATTATATACAAGGCCCTGAGATTCTCTCCAGCATGGGGGTGGGGGTGTAAGGAGAGGAAGGAGGAGAGGGAAAGCCAGGCACCGGTGGCTTACACCTATAATCCTAGCTACCCAGGAGGCTGAGATCTGAGGATCGTGGTTCAAAGCCAGCCTGGGCAGGAAAGTCCATGAAACTCTTATCTCCAATTAACCACCACAAAGCCAGAAGTGGCGCTGTGGCTCAAGTGGTACAGCTCTAGTCTTAAGCTGAAGAGCGCAGGGGCAGTGCCCAAGCCCAGAGTTCAAGCCCCACAACCAACAAAAAAAAAAAAAAAAGGAAAGGGAGAAAGGGAATTAACACAATAAGACAAAGAGCCAACTCATGTAGTGATTTCCTATTTTTTGGTGCCAATCTTGGGGCTCAACTCAGGCCTGGGCACTGTCTGAGCTTTTTTTTTTTTGGTTGGTTGGTTGTAAGGCTTGAACTCTGAGCCTGGACCCTGACCCTCAGCTCTTCAGCTCAAGACTAGTGCGCTACTACTTGAGCCATAGCGCCACTTCTGGTTTTCTGGTAGTTTATTGGAGATAAGAGTCTCATGGATTTTTCTTCCCGGGCTGGCTTTGAACCACGATCGTCAGATTTCAGCCTCCTGAGTAGCTAGGTTTAGAGGTGTGAGCCACCGGGGCCTCGCCTACTTTCCATTTTCTAATGGTTAATTGGAGATAAGAGTCTCTTGGACTTTCTTGCTCAGGCTGGCTTTGAACTGCAATCCTCAGATCTCAGCTTCCTGACTATAGGATTACAAGTGTGAGCCATCAGCACCTGGCCAGGAACAAAGTTTCTTTCTTTTTCTTTTTTCTTTTTTTGCTAGTCCTGGGGCTTGAACTCAGGGCCTGGGTGGGTACTGTCTCTGAGCTTCTTTTGCTCAAGGCTAGCACTCTACCACTTGAGCACCATTTCTTCCAGTTTTTTCTGTATATGTGGTACTGAGTAATCAAACCCAGGGCCTCTTGCATTCGAGGCAAGTACTCTACCACATTCTAAGCCACATTCCCAGCCTGGAACAAAGATTCTTAAGATAAATTTGTGGCGTAGTTTGGCTTTTTTTTTTTTTTTTTTTTGTCAGTTGTGGGGCTTGAACTCTGGGCCTGGGCACTGTCCCTGTGCTCTTCAGCTGAAGGCGAGCGCTCTACCGCTTGAGCCACAGTGCCATTTCCAGTTTTCTAGTGGTTTATTGGAGATAAGATTCTCACAGATGTTCCTGGCCAGGCTGGTTTTGAACCGCAATCCTCAGATCTCAGCCTCCTGAGTAGCTAGGATTACAGGCGTGAGCCACTGGCACCTGGCTGTTTTTTGGCTTTTGAAACATTGAACTGAGAATGCTCTTGCCTATTCAAAGCAAAAATAAATTACTTTACTTAACAAACCTGCTGCTGATGGCTCACATCTGTAATCCTGGCTACTTAGGAGCCTGTGATCTAAGGATCATACTTTGAAGCCAGGCTGGGCAGGAAAGTCCATGAGACTTTTTTTTTTTTTTTTTGCCAGTCATGGGGCCTGAACTCTGGGCCTGAGCACTATCCCTCAGCTCTTCAGCTCAAGGCTAGCGCTCTACCACTTGAGCCACAGTGCCAATTCTGGCTTTTTCTGCGTATGTGGTGCTGAGGAATCGAACCGGGGCCTCATGCATGCAAGGCAAGCGCTCTACCACTGAGCCACCTTCCCAGCCCAGACTTTTTTTTAAATATGTTTTTTATTGTAAAAATACTCTACAGAGGGGTTATAGTTACATGAGCAAGGTAATGAATACATTTCCAATCAAGTATTGTTACCTTCTCCTTTGTTTTTCTCCTACTTCCCCCAGGAGAGTTTTATCTCCATTTAACCACCAGAAAGCCATTGGAGCTATTGCTCAGACGTAGAGTGTTACACTGAACAAAAAAACTCAGAGACAGTGCCCAGGCCCTGAGTTTAAGCCCTAGTACAGGCACCAAAGGAAAAAAAAAATAGCAAAAAAGGGAGTGAGGTTGGAAACTACCAAGGTAGTGTAGCATTTTCCATCTTGGGTACACTTGTGATTTTCATAACCTAGTGAGCAAGGCCAGAGGTGTAAATAATCTGCACTTGGCCTTCCCTGCCCATTTGACAGACACTGGTGATGGGCAACCATTTTCTTGTCCTGAGAGGGAGTCTGAGATCCAGATTGAGAAGCAAGGGACAGAACCATGACCATCTTCCCCTGTCTCTTGCCTCCTGACTCTAGTGTGATAAGATGGGGCCCCTGGTCTGGAAGGGCAGGCAGACATTGGGGAAAGACAGCAGGAAATCTCAACAAGCAGTCTGGCCTCCTTGCAGGAGCACCAGACCGTTGTCTACCAGATGATCCAACAGATCCAGCAGAAGCGGGAGCTACAGCGGCTGCAGATGGCCGGGAGTTCCCAGCTGCCCATGGCCAGCCTGCTGGCAGGAAGCTCTACCCCACTGCTGTCCACAGGAACCCCTGGCCTGCTGCCCACAGCATCCGCTCCACCCCTGCTGCCCACCGGAGCCCTGGTGGCCCCTTCACTGGGCAACAACACAAGTCTCATGGCCGCAGCGGCAGCGGCTGCAGCAGTAGCAGCAGCAGGCGGACCTCCAGTCCTCACTGCGCAGACCAACCCCTTCCTCAGCCTGTCAGGGGTGGACGGCAGTGGCAGTGGCCCCAAAGCTGGGGTGAGTAAGGAGGGGAGGATGAGCTTCCTATCTTCCTTGTAAGGGTGGGTGACCAGAGGTAGATGACCAGAAGGTACACTGTCAGACACATTGGCAGCGGATAGCAGTAACACCTGATCAGCCAGGTTCCCTCCTCCAGCCCCCAGTCTCTGCTCACACTGTACCCTCTGCTGCTCTAAGAAAGTACTAGAAGGACCAATCAGGAAACAAACTTCCTCGGAGAAGACTGATTAGAAAAGGCCAATTCCAGGCCTGAGGCTTGTGGCTTACACCTGTAATTCAAACTACTCAGGAGGCTGAGATCTGAGATTTGAAGCCAGCCTGGACAGGAAAGTTTGAGATTCTTTTTTTTGTTTTTTTGTTTTTGTCGGTCGTGGGGCTTGAACTCTGGGCCTGGGCGCTGTTCCTCAGCTCTTCAGCTCAAGGCGAGCGCTCTACCACTTGAGCTACAGCGCCACTTCCGGTTTTCTGGTGGTTTATTGGAGATAGGAGTCTCACAGTCTCTCCTGCCCAGCTGGCTTTGAACCGCGATCCTCAGATCTCAGCCTCCTGAGTAGCTAGGATTACAGGCATGAGCCACCAGCGCCCGGCTAAAGTCTGAGATTCTTATCTCCCAATTAACCATCAAAAAGTTGGAATTGGAGGTGAAGCTCAAGTGGTAAAAAAGCTAAGGGACACATCCAACCTGCGTTCAAGCCCTAGACACACACATGCGCAGGCAGGCACGCACACGCCAATTCCTTTCAGAGCAGACCAGTTAGACAAAGATGACACTTGAGAGAAAAGCCGTCCCTCAGCTGAGGACACAGTCTGGCCCAAGCAGCTGATCTTAACTGAAACATGCTCACAGCTGACTTTGGTGTGTACCTGTCTGTCAGCCAGGGGTTTCAGCTACCTTCTCTTCTGCATCTACAGCAGTTTCCTTATCCCAGAATGCTGTTTTTAACTGGTGTTGGGGTCAAATACCTTCAGAACCCTAGCCTCCTGTCCTCTCTTTCCAGACCGCTGACAAAGGAGCCTCAGCCAACCAGGAAAAAGGCTAAATCCACTCCTGTTCCTACGTGGAGGGGGCAGATCCTGGCTTGAGGGGTCCTAGCCTGAAGCAGGCAGGTACCTGGGCCCAGAGCACAGAAGAGCCTGGCCCAGAGCCTGTGCTGAGACCCAGGGAGTGCAGGAGCTCCTGGTGCAGAGGATGGAGCTCTTCTACCTGGCCTTTCCCTCTGTACACTGGTTGCTTCAGAGAGGTGCAGAGGGAGACCAGGCTCTAAGCCTGGCTAGGAGCCCATAGGCTCAGCAAATCAGGGGGGGGCTCCCTCCCCAAGAGTAAAGTGGGCCATGGCATGAGTGGGGAGGGGTTGGTTGGACCCACATAAAATGGATCAGCACTTGAATGGAGAGAAATGGAGGGGGCCCATGGGCCTGTCCCTGTGTGGAAATCCCTATGGAAGAAGGGCTGGCCCATCTGACCTTCAGTTTCTTCCCAAGCTGGGCAGAGGACAGGAGGAGTCTTTTTGACTATTTCTCTCTGTCCCTTCTGGCACCAAGAGTCCTAAGCTGAGCTTGTAAAAACCTACAGACAGGAGGACTGAGGAAGGGCAGGATAGCTTAAGACTCAGCCCAGGCTAGCCCTCTTGGGGCCCCCAGTGATGGGGACATGAGGGAGGCCCTTGATGTCCTGCCCCTTGTTTGCACTATTGGCTGGAGGAGTGCGGAGGGTGGGGAGATGGAGCTGCCTGACTCCACAGTGAGAGAGAGAGAGAGAGTGTATGAGAAAGAGAGAGAGAGAGAGAGAGAGAGTGTATGAGAAAGAGAGAGAGAGAGAGAGAGAGAGAGAGAGAGAGAGTGTGTGTGTGTGTGTGTGTGTGTGTCCATCTGTCTGTCTCTTTCCCTGGACCTAGAGCCACGTAGGGCAGGGATAAGGAGTGATGGTCCAGAGGGGGTAGTTCCCAACTTTTGTTCATACCCTCCCCATCTCACCAACTCTGGTCCCTTTTCAGGGCATGAATGGTTAACAGAAACCAGAATAGTACTCCAGTATTGGAGAGTAACTGGGGGCTGGGGGTTTTGAATCAGGGTAATATCCTGCCTTCCTTCCCTCAGGCCCCATTGGGTCTTAGGGCCCCCTCAGGGCCCCCTTCCCCCATGAATAGTTTGGTCCTTTTTTGGCATAAGGGATTGGGGGAGGGGACAAGGGGAGTAAAGGGCCACCTTTAGCAAAAGTCTCTCCCACAATGAATGAATGGCCTGCCTCCCAACCAACCCAACCCCCATCAATGAAGGGAGATACATACGTTGATTTAACAACTGTCCTTTCACCCACCAGCTATTTCCCTGGGTGTAGTGGGTGGTTCTCTCCAGAGCAGTGTCCCCATCTGCCCAGGGCCTTTAGTGAGAAGGCTGAGTGGGACACTGAGAGAGGCGGCAGAGGCCTGTGTCCCTTTCAGATGCACTGGGTGGAGCTGAGGGTCAGCTTCCAGCTTTCCCTGATGCTCATGTCTGTCAGTCTGTGCATGTGTGCAGTTTTGTGTGTATCTGTTCGGGTTTTTGTTGTCATTGGGTTTTTTTTGGTTTTTTTTTTTTTGTTTCGTTTTTAATAAAGAAAAGAAGATGTGTATATTTTTGGCAACGACAAAAACGTAGTGCAGATATATTTTTGCCTGTGCTGCTCAACTTTTTTTTTCTGATAATGGAAAATAATATTAATATTCCTGGTGATAAGACTTTGTAAGATATTAGAGAGCTAATAATGGGCAGGGAGGGTGGGAACCTTCAGAGGCGATTTCTTAGGCATTTGTAAGGGCTTTTGGGTGGGGGGGGACAATTGTGATGACCTCAAAAATACTTTTTATTAATGCTAAGTATCAGAAAGACAGGATAGAAGTCAGCCTTGTATCCATCTTAATCTATTAAGCTCTTTAACTCCCTGCCCCCAAGCCACTGAAAAAAATAACCTTGAGAAACTCTTAGAAGAGTTGCACATTCACACCCACGCCCTTGCCCAAGGCTGGCCCTGCTGGGAGCTGCAGTCTGAAATCTGTTCTGATGTCAAGAGGGACATCCGCGCCAAGGCTAGGGGCTGTGTGGAATGAGTGGGAATACTTTGGTGCACTGGAACCAAGCCACCACCACCCCCCTTCCCTCCCTACCCTAATCACCTTGACCTCCAACTTCACTGAACCCTCTGAGTTACTCAGGCTGGGAGGAGGCCCTGGCAAATAGTCAAGTTTGATTTGATTAGGGCCTGCAGCTAGGCTTGGGTTGGTGTTGCTTCTGGTAGTGACTCTTCCTTCTGGCAGAGCTCAATCAGGAAAGCTGTGAAGAGCCTCAGGAGGAAGCGGAATACTAAGGATGGCCATGATGACCTCATCCCTTCTCAGCCTCAGTCCATCTTTTGAGAATGAACCTGGCTGGGGGTGGGAAGGATGCAGATTTGTGGAGCTCTGTCTGGGGTGGGGGTGGGGGCGTGGGGGAAGGATGTGGTTTGTAGAGCGGAAATGGGGTTTGAAAATGCGTGTGTGGTGTATGGTGTGCCACCACACCCTCAGCAAGGGGATGGGAGTGGTGTGCTTGCTGATTGCTGAGCAGGTGCCAGCCAGGGGGTCACAGCTGGTGGGTGAGTGTCAGAGCTGGAAGGGACTGTTCTACGGGTTGGAGCTGGCTCCTGCCTTCACAGATGACAGCTCCAAGCCTGGGAGGCAAATGCCCTGTGCAGAGCTGGGACCAGCCTCAGTAGCCAGTCTCCTGGTCTACAGCTTCCCCTTCCCAGTGCATGGCTTCTGGGCTTCTTCATGGCTGGCTGTCCATGTGCATCCCTGTGTGAGTGACTGCGTGGTATGAGTGGGGGGCTGTGCCCAGGGTGGGAGGGTGCCTGTGTCGCTGACTGTTGTAGCTCAGAGCTGATGGATCCTCTCCATAGACATGACACTTTAAGGGTTGCCTTTTTAAAGTTTTCTTTTTCTCTCTCTCCCCCCCCCCCCCCAGCCTTTGTGAGGTTTCACCTCCTGCTCCTGAGTTTATTGCCGCCTCTAGGTGCCCTGACCTTGAGGCTGCTGTAGACTCTTTTTGTATGCCCACCCCAGCTAGGAGGTCCCAGGCAGCTCTAAAGAAAGGAGTAATCTTCCCACTTCCCTTTCCAAAGCTGGAAATGCTGTCAGGTTTTCAAAGATAGGCTTCCCCCCTTTCCAGCTTCCAGTGTCTTCCTTGGTGTGCAGTGGGCCAGAATGAGGGGTAGGCAGCTTGCTCAGTTCTTTATCCCAGCTTACTTCCAGGGGAGACGTGCCTAGTAGGGTGGAGGTAACTCCAACAGGGAATCTGGAGAGAAGAGGGTGCCTTCCCACCATGTTAATCTGGGTTAAAGGTGTGTCTAGCTCCCACTAGGACACTGTGATCTACTGACTAATGGGGCACTTCGAGTGCCCTCAGTTCTCCTTGGTTCCCTTACCCCAGCCTAATTTAGAATTTAGGGTGGTGGGACTGGAGACCCAAACCCAGGGCCCTCTTCCATCCCAGCCTCTCTCTTAATGTGGTCAACCTTCCCTTGGGGAGATGAGAGGGGACTCCGCAGATTGCAAACCCTGGGGGCTCTTTTTCATTCTTTCTAAATCCTTTATATCCTCAGCCCAAAAGGCAATGCCCCTGCCACCTCCAAGCCTGGAATTGTGCATAATCCGGATCTTGTATCTTTGTATAACGGATGTTATTTGTACGAAGGGCGGTTCCTACATAGCACTTGTTCTTTTAATAAAAGAATGTTTTACAAAAAAGAAAAATTCCAGCGACCTGGCTTTGTCTGGCTTTATTGAAGGGAAGGAGGTGGTGTGCCCACTGCGGTGGCCTGAGATACCTCATTCTTCACATAGAAGGTGAGGGTGCTTGTGCCTGCAACGGGGGAGGGGGGCTCGGGAACAAGGGGGGGAGAGATCTCAAGACGTCCCCACATGGCGCAGGGGTCGGAGTGGGGGGGGGGCAGCGGGTAGACCACGCGCTGCCTTAGACTGCGGGGAGGCACGGGCACACACCAGGCCAGCCCGGGGCTGCGGGCGGCACCTGCCCCGCCGGCCTTCTGGGCCCCCCTTGCGGCCCCCCCTGCCCCGCCCCGCCCTGCCCTGCTCCCCCCTCCTCGCGCGGAGCTGGGCGGAGTCTTCCGGGCGGGGCGGGGCGAGCGGAGAGACCCGGAGGGCGGACGCGGGGAGCCGCAGCGGCCTGCGGAGGATGGACTTGCGCGGCGCCGGGGTGAGCGCCGCTCCTCCGCGGGGACTCCCAGACCCCTCTCCATTCACTGTCCTCCCTCCCATCCAGGCCCGGCCCAGACCCCGTCCCCTGGCTGGCGTTCCCGGGCCCCGCCGCCGGGTGCCGGGCAGCCCGCTCTCGGCGTGCGGCTGCGGCGTGTCCCTCCGCAGCCCTCCGCGAGCAGGCGCCCGCTGGTGCCCGGAGCTGGCTCCCGGTTCCCCGAGCTGGCTCCTGGTGCCTCGAGCCCCTTTTTCTAACCCTCTCGTCTCCCTCCATTTCCTTTTCTTGTCGGTTAGCACTTGAACTCAGGGCCTGGGCGCTGCTATCTCAGCTTTATCCGCTCCAGGGCTAGCCCTGCGCCACTTCCGGCCTTCCCAGGAGTTCATTGGATAGAAGAGTCTCACGGACTTTCCTTTCCCGGGTTGGATTCGAACTGCGATCCTCAGAGCTCAGCCTCCTGAGTAGCCATGAGCTGTCCTCGCCTCACCCAGCTTCCCTTTTAACCTATTTAATCTTTCCTCACTGATTTCCTTTTTCTGTTTCCAAATCATGCTTCCTATGTACCCTTGCAGATGCTGTTCCAGAGGCGGCACATCTCCTCCTGGCTGGTAAGAACTCCAGGCATCCTCTTCCTTCCGGCACAAGTTCCTTGCTTCCACAGACCTGGCAGTGAAACCTGCCCGGGAGGGACCCCCAGCCCCTGCATCCAGCCTCCAGCACCGGGTTCTGCTACCCCACTGGCTGAAGGGGAGGTGGAGTGGGCCAAGGGCCAGTTGGGGCTGAGGACAGCTCTGCCCCTTAGCACCCAGGTGGGGTGAAGGGATTGAAGGAAAACAGCTGGATTCTGAAAGCTGGGTGCCTATCAGTCCTTGCAGTGTCTCTGTCTGGAGGTCAAGGTCCTTAGAATGTCCTTTGGGGTGATGGGGAAGGGGTCTTGGCTAGGTCGCCTCTGATCAGCATCCCATAAGTCTATCGATTGTACTAGGCAAGCAAGAAACTGGAGCAGGTCACAGGCAGGGTTTGGGCTGACCCTGAGCCCCTCATCTCCCCTTGCCACAGGCCCGATGGTTTCCTAAAACTCCAGCAAAACCTGTGGTGGCCCAGAAAATCCCCATCAAGGTGGAGTTGGTGGCTGGGAAAACCTACAGGTGGTGTGTGTGTGGCCGCAGCAAGAAGCAGGTGAGAGAGCCCTGCTATTCCTCCCATAGACACTGCTGGTTGGGGACAGCGTGGTGGCGTTTTCTGAGAACTCTCCCAATGTTCCTCTTCTTTCCACACATACCTGAGGGACAGCAGAGGCGGCATGGGGTCAAAAGGAGAGCTTGCAGGTCAGTGCCACTAAGCACTGGCCTTGAGCTAAAGTATATGGGAGCACCTTGAAATGAAGTAGGAGGCAGAGAGAATATCACTGTTGTAGTTTCAGCCACAGTGAGCTTCTTTTGTGCTGTCCTCAGCTGCCTTCCTCCTTCCAGGAAGCACCTGGTGGGGATTCCTAAGACTTGGACCCCATTCTGGGAAGATCCTACCCAGCTTTCCCATGCCCCTTTGCAGGACTCTTCTCCGGTGGATGTGACTTTCCTGTCTTCTCACCCCTGTGCAATGTGATGCTGGCTCTCCCTTCTCCCTGCTGTCCCAGAGCCCTTCATTCCAGCAGGAACCTGGCCCAGGTTCTGGGCCTCACCCTTTCCTTTCAGAGCAGAGTTCAGCACTGTTCTTTCAAGCCACATGGGTGTGGTTAGCAGCCCAGGTTCCCAGTCCCACTTGGACACCAATCTGCTGTGGGCTCTGAGCAGATCTTCCCAAGGTTGGCACAATGCCAGAGGCACACCAGCCAGAGGAATGTGGCCTGAAGGAGTGGGTAGCTGATTGTGCCTCTGCTTCATACTCTCTGGGTCAGGTTGCTGACTTTTACTCCTGACTCCTCTCCCTATCTTCTCTTGCCCCCCTAAGGTCAAGAGACCTTGGCTCCAGCTCTGATCCTTAGTTACAGGCCTCTCTCCTCCTTTGGCCTCAATTTCCTTCCGCTAGTCCACTTGAACCACTGGGATGGATGGGGCATACACTGCCAGTCAACTGGGTTATCTTAGGACATCCCCTCCTGCCTGTAATGGGCCCAGTTTGTGTGTGCATGTGCATATGCTAGGACTTAAACCCAGAGCCTTGTACTTTTCTATTTTTTCCAGTCCTGGGGCTTGAACTCAGGACCTGAGTACTGTCCCTGAGCTTCTTTGGCTCAAGCCTAGCACTCTACCATGTGAGCCATAGCTCCACTTCCAGCTTTTTTTTGCTTATGTAGTACTGAGGAATCAAACCCAGGGCTTCATGCATGCTAGGCAAGCATTCTACCACTAAGCCACATTCCCAGCCCACCTTGCATTCTTGCTTGGGCTTTTTCATTCAAGACTAACACTCTAGTAATTAAACCATTCCTCTGTTTCTGGTGTTTTGCTGGTTACTTGGAGATAAGGGTCTCACAGACTTTTCTGCCTGAGCTAGTTTTGAACCAGGATCCTCAGATCTCTTTCTCCTGAGTAACTAGTACGGGGCATGAGTCTCCAGAGCCTGACAATAAGCTTTGTTTCCCCAAGCTGGAAAGGACAGCCCCATGAGTGTGTAAGGTGATACCCACAGATGCCTTCCCTCTTGGAGAACTTTTTTGAGGGGAACACAGGGAAGGAAATTATTTTCATGAACCAATGGAGATTTGGCCAATTACAAAATAAAACCTGGCCCAGTGCTGTGGTTCACACCTGTAATCCCAGCTACAAGGGAGGTGGAGATTGAGAAAATCAAGGTTTTTATTCCATTCTAAACAAAAAAATTCCCAAGAGCCTATCTCAACAATAAACTGCCTTTGATCCAGCTGGGTGGGAGGCAAGTTTAAGATTATGGTCCAGGGCCAGCCTGGGAAAAAGTTAAGACTATATCTGAAAATACTAAAAACAAAACAAAAGGCTAGAGATGTGGCTCCAGTCATGGAAGCCTTGCCTAGATAAAAAATAAAAATTATACCTGGACCTGGATATGTAGTGCATGCTTATAATCTCAGCCCCAGAGGAAGCTAAGGCAGGTGGACTATCTAGCCTAGGCTATACAGTCTGAGTAGCGTAGTGAATGAGTCCTATCTCAAAAACTGCTAAACCAGGCTGGGCACTGGTGGCTCATGCCTGTAATCCTAGCTACTCAGGAGACTGAGATCTGAGGATCCTGGTTCAAAGCCAGCCCTGGGAAGGAAAGTCCATGAGACTCTTACCTCCAATTAGCTACCAGCAAACTGGAAGTGGTGGTGTGGCTCAAAAGTGGTAGAGCACTAACTTTGGGCAGAAGAGCTCAGGGACAGTGCCCAGGCCCTGAGTTCAAGCCCCACAACTGACCAAAAAAAAAAAAAAGGCAAAACCAAATGAGCACTGGTAGCAAACCCAGCTACTCAGGAGGCTGAGATCTGAGGATTAGATAGTTCGAAGCTAGTCTGGGCAGTAAAGTCTATGAGACTCTTATTTCCAATTAAGCCCTAATACAGGCAGAAGTGGAGTTATGGCCTTGAGCAAAAACGCTTAGGGAGCTAGGTACCAGTGACTTGCACCTATAATCCTAGCTACTCAGGAGGCTGAGATCTGAGAATTGTAGTTCAAAGCCAGCTGGGGGGTGGGGGGAAGGAGGGGAGAGAATCCCTAAGACCTTTTTTTTTTTTTTGCTGGTCATGGGGCCTGAACTCTAGGCCTGGGCACTGTCCCTCAGCTCTTCGCCTCAAGGCTAACACTCTACCACTTGAGTCACAGCACCACTTCCAGCCTTTTTTGCTTATGTGGTGCTGAAGAATCGAACCCAGGTACTCATGCATACAAGGCAAGCACTCTACCATTGAGCCACCTTCCCAGCCACCCATAAAACTCTTGTTTGTTTGTTTTTGGGGGGTCTTGCCACAGTGCCATTTCTGGCTTTTTTTCTTTTTGCTTATGTGATGCTGAGGAATCGAACCCAGGGCCTCATGCATGCAAGGCAAGCGCTCTACCACTGAGCCACCTTCCCAGCCCTCATAAATCTCTTTATCTCCAGTTAATCACCAAAAAAGCCTGAAGTGGAACTGTGGCTCAAATAGTGGAGCACTAGCTAGCTTTGAGCAAAAAAGCCTAGGCCCTGAGTTCAAGCCCCGACTGGAAAGCAAAGCCCAATACACACTATAGGGAAAATGCACAATGACCACTGTTTACCTCGTTCTCTCAGGTTCACTACCCTACTTTGCAGAGGCAGAGCAGTATGCCCAGGCCTTTTACCAGAGCCTGAGCCCAGACCACTTAGTGCCCAGACCTATCCCGCTTCAGCAAGTGGGGGCAGGTCTTTGACTCCTTTCCCTTCCTCCACCAGCCCTTCTGTGATGGCTCCCACTTCTTCCAGCGCACTGGCCTGTTCCCACTCAAGTTCAAGGCCCAGGAGACCCGCACAGTGGCCCTCTGTACCTGCAAAGCCACCAAGAAGCCGCCATACTGTGATGGCACCCACAGAAGTGAGCCGATACAGAAAGCAGAAGTGGGCTCCCCAGTCTGAGGGGGATTGTCCCCCAGGAGTCACACGCCCACCTCTGACAAGCAGGCCCTTGGTGGGGAAGCACATTAGAGTACAAGACCAAGGGATCCTCTGGGGTCCTCAGCTGGCTTGTCCAGACCTGTAGTCTCCAGTCAGGGGAGCCAAGAGTGGGCCCTTGGTGGAAAGATGGCAATAAAGGCCTGTCACATCAGAGCCATGTTCCTGTGGTTGCTGACAAAGTACACAAGCTGTCTCCTGCTCAAAACTGTGACCTGGGCTGAGAATCTGGAGGGCTACAGGGGTGACAGTTCAGATCCATTCTGTGGGGTACCCAAGACAGGCTGTGCCCAGAGACCATGGGCTTGGTGAGGTCAGGGGACCACCCACCCTATCCCCTTCCCTCTACCCCCAAAGAACTCGAGGCACCAGTGAGTATGCAGCATTTATTACAAAGCCAAGAGATACAAATGTCCTGGGGTAGGGTACAGTCACAGCACCTCAGACACAGAACGAGGTACAAGCACAGACCACGGGGGCTCCAGCCCCTGACACAGGTGGAGTCTGGCCTCCTCTGGTCCATGTACATTTGAGGAGAACCACGGCAGCAGGGATCTGACCTTAAGGGGTGGTCTGCTGACCCTTTGGGGGTAGTGAGGATCAGAGCTTGCACTTTGTTTTTTTGTGCTTCTAGATATCTCTGTCCTGGGCTCAGCTAGAGATGGGGAAGACTGGAGGGCTGTTGTCTTTTGGAAAACCTGGGGTCTGTGCTTGTCTGGAGGGAACCCCACCCTTCTACTTTAGGCCCCAAATGAGACTTCACCTCCATCCTGGACCAAAATGGGCAGGAAGGGTAAAGCACCCACAATGCCAAAGCCACATAGGGACTTTCAGGGGCTGGGGTCCCCGTGGCCTGAAACTTCTCTCCTACAAGATAAATGAGCAAAGGCCACACAGGAAAAGAAAAGAAAGAAAGAAAAGTACAGAACTATCTATTCTTTGCACAAAGCTTCCACTGCATGAAGAAGCAAGGGAGTTGTCTTTTCCCTTGCCACTTGCTCCTTAGAACCAGGGGACAAACTGCACTTGTAAAAGGCACTGTCTTAGCAATTCTCTGGACATTCAACAATGGGAGGGACTAAGCAGGACAGCAGCCAAGATGGGTAGATAAACAGAAGGGGTCCTAGACCCAGCTGACGAGAGCTATGCTAAAGCTTTGGGGGCTGTGGAGCCCCAGCACCCCATCTGCCTTGAGAAGCAGAGGGAGAACAGGGCAGGGATTTACTGAGCCTCTAGTGGCTCCTGGAGACCACTCTAGGCACCCCCAAAAAGAGCAGAGCAAAGTATACAAGACCTCCTAAAAAATGAACACCCCTCCCCAATGCGCGCACATGCGCACACACACATACATACATACACACACATACACGCACAGTTTGATTCCTGTGGCATTTAAATTAATCTGGTTTGTCCATAGAAAATAAGTATGTATATTTTGTTTTTCCTATGTACATATATATATAGATTTATTTATAAAACCCGCCTCCCATCCCTAAGATGGAAGGAGCTGGGGAAAGTAGAAGAGGTGGAAAAAAAGGGCCCAGAAAAAGTGGAGGAAGTGGAAGAGGAGGTGGCTGCAAAAAGAAGGGGTCCCTTTCCTCAAGTTAAGGGGGCCACCGGAGCTCCATTGACAGTCATCTTGCGCCCCCTGCTGGTGGATGATGGTGTCTGCAGGCAGTTTGAGGTGCCCCCATTGGCAGCTGTGGTGCCCCCACTGGCTGCTGAAGCGGGAGTAGGGGAGGTAGGGTGGGTGGCTGGGGGGCAGTGGGAGCTGGGAGATCCGTGGGAGGGGGTGGCAGGGCTGGGCAGGGAAGAGGAAGTGGCCGGCAGGGTGGCAGGGCTGGGAGCCTTGTCGCTGGCTGACTCACACTCTGATGCCCCACTGGTGTTGGTACCCTCAGAAGGAGTGGGCACAGTGGGCAGGGTGAGCCGCTTGCAGGCTGGTTGCACACGGTACTTGAGAGGGAGAGGACCATTCTGAGAGGAGAGAGGCAAGACGAGGGAGCTTGTCAGGAGAAAGGCAAAGGCACCCAACCCTTCCCCACAGCACTGAGAGCTGGTGGAGCCAGGAGACAAAAACGAAGCCAGAAGCCTGGCGCCGGTGGCTCAAGCATGTAATTCTAGCTACTCAGGAGGCTGAGATCTGAGGATCACAGTTCATAGCCAGCCCGGGCAGCAAAGTCTATAAGACTCTTATCTCTAGTTAACCACCAAAATATCGGAAGTGGTGCTGTGGCTCAAGTGGTAGAGCACTCGCCTTGAGCTGAAGAGCTCAAGGACAGCGCTCAGACTGAGTTCAAGCCCCATAACCAACAAAAAGTAAAAATAAAAAGTCAGACACCTGGACACAGTCTCAGAGAAGGAAGGAGACAAAATGAGGAGAGCAGCCACCCCTATCTGATCCCACATCTGGGCAAGTGACAGGCCAGGGGAGCCCTTTCTCCTCAAAGTCAGCGAGACATGGCTCAGAAGCTGACCTGCTGTCAGGCTACCCTGGGCATGCCCAGGGGCGGACTGGGAGGGCACAAGGTGCCACGTGATCGCATGGCCACAGACCAATACGAGGCCCTGTGGGGGTCTCCTTCCTGCCTGTCCTCACCCTTACAGCGCCCCACCCCGCCAGCTCACCCGCCGCCAGGGGTAGATGTAAGCGATGTCCATGAGTGTGTAGTATTCCTTCAGGGGCTCATCCTCATACAGGACTTCCACCTAGAGGAAGGGGGAGGACACTGTGAACCTGGTCAGGTGCAGAGGCCACCAGGCTGGCAACTCAGATGAGGCAATATAAACAGTGGACTACAGGAGGCCCCTCATTACTCTGGGCTTACACAATGGAAGGCTAGTGTTGTCCTGATCTCTACCAAGTAGGAAGGGGTGCCAGCCCTCTTCTCTCTGCAGATTGCCTAGAGGAAGATGAGAGGACCCCCTAGACCCTAGCTGTCACCTCTGCTGCATGAAGGGCCTCCCCACCAAAGTCCAGAGACCCTGACTTCATGTATAACAGACTTTCCAATGGACCTTCAGCCTCAGCAGCTCCGGGAGCCGGGTAGAAATGCAGAATGGACTGCAGTAGAATCTGTTCTGACAAGCTCTGCAGGGACTATATCACAGTCGTCCTCCAGCTCCTCTGGCCTTCCCACAGCCAGGTGGCCTGTATTTCTGCACACACATGCCTCTTTCACAGTTCTTGGTGAACAAGTACAAGTATCAACACACATCCCCTTGTCCCAAGCTCTGACTTCAACGAATGGTCCTGCCCTGGTGTGGGTTCAGCCATGCTCAGTTATGCAACCATGCCAGCCCTTGGGGACACCCAGCCAGCCCACACAGTGGTTGGGGTGCTGATCACCACACACCTCCCACAGCACATCCACACCACTGAGAAGGCCCCAGCACCCACCTTGTACTTGCTGGGCACATCCATCTTGTTGCGGAGGAACTTGGCGAGATGCATGACGGTCATGGCTGCGGGGCATCGCAGGAAGCGCACCCCTGTCTGGGGGGTGGGGTGGAAGGCGTTTGTGAGGGGTCCTGCCCCAAGCCACTCTCTCCCAGCCCACAGCCACAGCCCATTCCCAGGCAGGTCCCAGCACTCACTTTTTCCTTGTCGCCATCTCCATTCTCCAGCAGACCCTTCTTCTCCTCCCGGTCCCTGAAGGAGAGAAGGAAGCTTAAGATACCTTGGACCAGGCAGGATCCCCAAATACACAGGTTCTGAGGGCTCCCAGGGGATGGAGGCATGTCTGGGCCAGACTTGCCTGACTCCTTCATAGAACTCGATGGAGAGGCTGACAATCTCATCATCACTCAGAGCCCCCTTCTCCTGCTCTAGGACCTCCCCGCGATCCTCATTGGAGCCATTGGGGACTGCAAAAGGACACAGCTCAGATGCGTTGGCCGAAGATGAGGAGCCCCACCAAAGACCTAGGGTGTCATGTGACCATCAGGGTGAGCCCAGCCACCCTGTGAGCTGCAGTTTCCAGCGGGGGAGTGGCCGGGTAGGGGGTGGGAGGGGGAGAGGAGCGCTCCTGGCTAGAGAACACTCACCCTCTGTCAGGGGGTATGCTGCGTAGAAATCCCGCCGCCGTTTCATCTCATCTGGAAGGAGGAAGTGGTGAGACGGGAACAGGCTGGAAATGAGGGCAGTGGGGGGGGGGGAGGTGGGGTATACAGATACCTTTAAAAAGCCCAGGGACCAATTTGTACACAATATCTTGAAGGGTTTTGTCAGACCTAGGAAAGAATGCACAAGGGTGTGTCAGCAACCCTATCCCATTCAGGAACCCTCTTCCCACTCCTTCCACACACCCAGCGCCCAGGCATAGGTCCAGTCAACGCTCCTCTAGTGTTGCTCTGTGAGATGCTATTGAGCTGTGAGATGCTAGATGTCACCAGAAGGAGAGGAAGGGTCTGGTTCCCACCCTGCTGTTCTGGCTGAGAAGGCGAGGGGGGGAGGGGAAGGAGGAGAGGCAGAGGCAGGGGCTGGTGAGGGACCCACCTGATACTCAGCAGAGGCCGGGTTTTATGGACCTGCACGTCACACATGGGGCAGTATTTGTTGGTCTCCAGGTAGCGCACGATGCAAGTTTTGCAGACTTGGGGTGTGGAGAGAGGAGAGTTAGACCCCCTTCCTAGCTCAGGCCCAGTCCCCATATCTCTACTCAAGAGTCAGGGATTCCTCTGCCAGGTCCTGGCAGCTCAGGCCTATTCAAAGGACCAATAGGGTAATGTGCTTTTTGCATACTGCGCACAGCCATCTGTGGGGGAGGATGGGCCCTGTTAGGATACCTCCTTGGGTCATTGACCTCTTGCAACCAGACCCCAAAAAAGAGTGGTCACAAGTGAACCCCAAATCTTGAGAGGGTGGAATCTCAGACACAGACATTCAAGAGAGAACAGATTTCAGATGCAGCCCCAGGGACAAATTTCTAAGCACGCACACATACACACACACACACACACACACACACGTGCTCGTGCACATGCGCACGCATGCGCGCGCGCACACACACACGCATGTGCTCGTGCACACACACACCTTACTGTTCTTCCGAGGCTGCCTCTTTGTGACCAACCATGTAGACATAGCAATGTCTGCGCTCTAGGACTGGGGCTATGTGTTGGACCTTCCTGGGGCAGTGCCTGGCCACAGAAGCTGTCCACCTGAGTACCTGCCCACCCCTGTACCCAGCTCACAGGAATGCAGGCACTCCACGATGGTGGTGGCATCAATGAAGTACCCTCCACACAGGGCACACATGAGGTGAGGGTTCAGCTCCGTAATTTTGATCCGTGTGGTCCGATGCATGATGCCGGGGCTGGGGGTGGGAACTGGAAAGCTCCCCCTGGGAAATGGGAAGTGGAATCAGAAACCTAGCAATCCCATGACTCCTTTTTTTTTGGTCGGTAGTGGGGCCTGAACTCTGGGCCTGGGCGCTATCCCTCAGCTCTTCAGCTCAAAGCTAGTGCCCTACCATTTGAGCTACAGTGCCACTTCTGGTTTTTTAGTGGTTAATTGGAGATAAGAGTCTCACAGGGAATTTCCTGCTCAGGCTGGCTTTGAACCACAATCCTCAGATCTCAGCCTCCTGAGTAGCTAGGATTACAGACGTGAGCCCCCGGTGCCCAGCTAACTTTCTTTTTTAAAAAACCAGTATGGGGGGGGGGGGAGGATGGGAAGGGATGGGAAGGGGAAACAAAGGAGGAGGCTACAATGCTTGATAAGAAATGTACTCATTGGGGCTGAGAAGGTGGCTCAGTGGGAGAGCGCTTGCCTTGCATGCATGAGGCCCTGGGTTCGATTCCTCAGCACTAGATAAGCAGAAAAAAAAAAAGCTGGAAGTGGTGCTATAGCTCAAGTGGTAGCGTGCTAGCCTTGAGCTGAAGAGCTAAGGGACAGCGCCCAAGCCCAGAGTTCAGGCCCCACGACCGGACCCCCCAAGAAATGTACTCATTATCTTGCCCATGTAATTGTAACCCCTCTGTACAGTATTTTCACAATTAAAAAAAAAAAAAAAACAGTATCAGTCTGGGAATGTGGCTTAGTGGTAGAGTGCTTGTTAGACAAGCATGCATGAAGCCCTGGGTTCGATTCCTTAGCACCACATAAGCAGAAAAGACCAGAAATGGTGCTGTGCTTAAGTGTCAGTGCTAGTCTTAGTGCTAGTCTTGAGCAAAAGAAGCTCAGGGACAGTGCCCAGACCCTGAAGTCAAGCCTCAAAACTGGCAAAAATAAAATAAATAAAAAAACCATTATCAAGGCTTAAATTAAAAAACCAATACCAAGGCTTGAATTCCATGTAACCTTTGAGAAACAAGGTCAGGAAAGACAGAAGTCAGACCAGAAGAAGGATTAGTATGTGTGTGCCTGTACTATGGCATGAAATCAGGGTCTTGTGTCTTGCTCAGCTTTTTCTTCTCACAGCTGATTCTCTATCATTTGAGCTATACGTCCAGTTCTGGATTTTTGTTGGTTAACTAGAGCTAATAGTCTCATGGGTTTTTCTGCCTGGCTGACTTTGAACCATGATCCTCAAATCTCAGCCTCCTAAGTGGCTAAAATCAGAGGAGTGAACCACCTACCCTGGGCTTGAAAATCCTTCTGTTCCCACCCTAGATCCACTCATATGGTCAAACATTCATAAAGTACTAGGAATTATAGAAAACTCAGAGAAGCCACTGCCCTGAACTTCAAAGTAAAAAAAGGGAAGAACAAATCACACCTGCTCCCTCAACCTTCTACCCAGTGGCAAAGGCCTTTCATTTCTCAAGCAGCCTTCCCCAGAAACCTTAGGGTACAGGCTTCCTGCCCTAAGTTTGGAAGGGGTGTGTCCTCTGGCTGTGTGTCCTGGCAGTTCCTTGAAGTCCATCAGAAGCTGCCATTTGGCTTTTGGGCCTAGTACTTGGGCAGGGAATATTAAAGATGGTCTTAATGTGCTTCCAACTGGGGACACAAAGTTCCTTCCTGTTCCCAGGCCCAACCCTGGACTCTGTAGGTAACTGCAGTAAGTGGCCTGGGCAAAAAGACTGCTCTTGCCTGGTCTCAGGAATTGCACACACACTGTGCTGACACACAGCCCGGCGTGCAGTGCCTACAAGCACATATTCCAGAACCTCCCCTTCCATGCCTAACACTGGGCTTTTCTTCATGTGGGCACTGCCAAATTCCCACCATCTCCTGCCCTACTGACATCTCTGTTACCTGGCCACAGGCTGTCTAGCACCAAACCACAAGCTCTCTTACATGCCTGCCAAAGTTGGGCAGAAAGTATTCTGTTTCTAGTTCCTCAGGCACCTGCTAGATGCTGGCAAGGCCCAGAAGTCAGTCCCAGGCTTGCGCTGGGCCTAGCAGGGCCTCCCTTATCCCATTCCCAGAGTAGAAGCCCAGAGGAGGGGCTAGGGAAGATGGCCAAGCCCCAATAGCTCCTTTACAGCACACTCATACTATGCTCTCTTCCAGAAAGATTTCTAAAGCCGCTACACTGGGTTTTCTAGGATAAGAAATTCACAGCCGGGATCAGCAGTTTCTATAGAGACCCTAAGATGAGGCTGGCCAGGACCCAAGCAACAATGGAGGCCCAGGGCACCTGGCCAGAGACACACACACATACACACATAAAGGCCAGACAAGGGACAGACACCAACTCTCAGGACAGACAGAGGAAAACAAGCCTGCCACAGAGCCAGCCCAAAGGGGCAGCTGTCCTCAAAGCTTGCAGCCCCACTGGAGGAAAGAAAGGGGTTCCACCCGACAAACGTGGCCTCATCCAGTCTCCCTGCGTGGGTTCCCCTTCACAATTACGCAGAAGGCTGCTGGCTACTCCACTGTTTGGTTGTTTCCATAGCAACACTGTCCCTGGCAAGATTCCCAAATATTATTACAACCATCCAAAGGAGAGAACAAACTCCAAGTGGCTGTCTCTTTTGAGTATGTGGGATATCCACTGTATGCGTTCGTGAGGTGTGTCACATGATTGCTTGTCCTGTGCGTGGTCTATGTCTAGATGTACCCACATATGTGTGCATGCGCATGCAGACCCAGGAATAAAACATGTTATGTTCAGATCCCCTATGGGGTCCAGGCTGTTAGTGGTCCATCCCGTACATGTACACGTGCACCACACACACACAAAACAGTTCATCATTCCTCAACACACACCTGTGCATGCATACATGTGCACACACAATGCCTCAATCTCTTTTCCACACACGTGTGCACACATTCACACTGCTCATCTCTCCTATATGTGTGCACAATATCCTATTTCTTTCACACATATACATGTACAATATCCCACTTCTCTTCTATGCACACACATGCCCACACAACACTTATCTCCCTACCGTACACAGGCATAGGTGCATGTGCGCACGCACGCACGCGCAAACACACACACAAACACAAACTGCAGGCGCTTCACACCGCCTTAGCCACTTCATTCACACCCTCTGTGTTTGAAAAACAGACACTAGCTTTTTAAGAAACACAGGATCTCACTGGCCCCACCCTCGCTTTTCTCCTTCCCTGCATTGATGAGAATTCAGACCAAGATCAGCCCCCAAGCCCCTTTCTGGGTGCAGGGCAAAGGAAGGCAAAGGGCTGCTTACTGAATGAAATGCTCCTGTGTCCTCTTTGAGGAAGGAACCTCTCTGCTCCCCCTCCCAATCCCCAAGGGCCTCAGAGAGCCACCTCTGGGGTTGAGGGTGGAGAGGAGCACTGATTGGCTCCTTACCTGATTGCCATGGTTACCTGCAGGCCTTGCCAGCAGGTTCCAAGAGCAACTATAAACAGGAGCTGGATTCTGCCAGAGCATCCCCTCCCCAGGCTCAGGCCTGGGGCCCCACATCAGATACCCAGCTCTCCCTCAGATGAAATGGCTGTGATGTCCAGCTGCCACTGCTGAAGGGGAGAGCTGAGGAAGAAAAGAGTGGGAAACACAGGGCTCAAAAAGCAGAAATAGCTCCATGCTGATGGCTCATGCCTGGAATCCTAACCACTCAGGAGGCTGAGATCTGAGGATTGTGGTTCGAAGCCAGCTCTGGCAAGAAAATCTGTGAGACTCTTTATCTCTAGTTAACCACTAGAAAATGGGAAGTGGTGCTGTGGCTCAAAGTAGTAGAGTGCTAGACTTGAGCAAAAGAGCTCAGGGACAGTGCCAGGCTGTGAGTTCAAGCCCTATCTCTCTCTCTCTCTCTCTCACACACACACACATACATACACACACACACACACACACACACACACACACACACACACACGCAGAAATGGGGGAATTGACAAGTGGCTTGAATGGAGATAGGGAGGGAGCCTGAAAGACCAATCTCAACTATGACCTCCCAGTGGAGTACAAAGTCTCCCCTAGCCAAGGCCAGGTCTTTTCCATCTTCTGTCCCAGCCCCCAGCCCCCAGCCCCCAGGTAGGAAAAGAGATTGTTGATCAGTATCTAGCACCAAGTCCTGGCAAGCTGACTCACTATGTAGGCCTCTCACTCTTCATTTTCCCCTATGGAGGAGCTGGCCTTTGGTAACCTAGAAGTCCCTGGGCCACTCCCTGGGCTGCCAGCTACAGTACTCTGCCCTGCCTTTCTTCCAAATGAAACCAGGGAGGCCTGCTCACTAGGTAATATCCAGGACTCAGGGAGAGCCACTTAAGGTCACATCTCGATGCTTAGACTAGCAGAGGTAGATAGAATAGGATAGGATAGGGTATTAAAAGCATCTTAAGCCAGCTACCGGTGGCTCACATCTGTAATCTCCACAAAATTCTTATCTCTAACCACCAAAAAGCTGGAAGTAGAGCTGTGGCTCAAGTGGTAGAGCTCTAGCCTTGAGCACAGAGAGGCTCAGGGTCAGTGCCCAGCCCCAGGACTGGCAAAAAAAAAAAAAAAAAAAGCAAACAAGCATGTGTCCTACCTTCTAATTTTACAAATGAAGACCTTCAAGTGAAGCTGTGGCTCAAGCAGTAGAGCGCTAGCCTTGAGCTGAAGAGCGCAGAGACAGTGCCCAGGCCCAGAGTTCAAGCCCCATGACTGACCAAAAAAAAAAAAAAGATATTGCTGGGGCTGGGAAGGTGGCTCAGTGGTAGAGCACTTGTCTTGCATGGCTGGGGCCCTGGGTTCGATTCCTCAGCACCACATAAGCAAAAAGAAAAAAGCCGGAAGTGGCGCTGTGGCTCAAGTGGTAGAGTGCTAGCTTTGAGCTGAAGAGCTGAGGGACAGCGCCCAGGCCCAGAGTTTAAGCCCCATGACCAGACCCCCCCCCCAAAAAAAAAGAAATTCAGAAGTAAACTAAAGGTCACAATAGCAAAGCAGTGGCCGTCCTAGGACAAGAATCTGCCTGCATCCTGTTCCTTGGGCATCCAGGGCATGAGGCAGGACTCTCATTCACCTAAGGAACTAAGAAGCCTAGAGGAAATGACTTCATGGAGACCTACTGGGAGAAAGGTAGAAGGGCAGCTGCCTGGACTGGCAATAACCACTTTGTGGGCTTTCTTAAGGAAGTCACAGTCTGGCTGAAACATGACTATGGTGAAGAAGGAAGAATAGCCAGAGCTTAATCACCTATTACCATTTCCATGGTACAGAATGGGGAATGGAGGCTGCATGGAAGCAAAGCCAGCCGGAGAGCACAGTGGTAAAACTTAGCTCTGGGGTCTGCAGACTGCTTCAGGGACCCAACTTCATGCAAGCCTGTGTATTGCACATTTGTGTTTAGGACCATGGGGTTCTGCTCTGGGATACTGTGAACCTCTCAGCTTTCCCTGTTCCTTGGTGTTGGCACAGGTCCCCAGCATGGAAAAAGCCTTCAGCCTCCTATAGCTCGGCTTCCCCCATCTCTCAGCTTCCTAAGGTCAAAACAAAGACAAAAACCCCAAGTATACACACTGAACAACGCACTGCACAGAGCCAGACACGCCCCCTTCATCTTTCACACAACACACCAGGCCAGATAAATGTGATAACAAGCACGCCAGACAGACACTTGGCCAGACACACCCTACCACATACTCAGCCAGATTCAAGCCAGGCCCACACTTGACAGATGCACAAACCATTTCCACCCACCCCATCACTTCCCCGCCTGAAACCAGAGCTGCCAACACACTAGCCTTTTGTGCACCCCTGGTTGCTCCCAGAGTAAATTATAACTCTTCCAGCAACAAAGCAGTTCAGCTCCCAACCCCACTGTAGAGCCAGAGGCTGGAGGACCTGTGGTGGGCATCTGACCTGCACAAAGATATAACCTCTTCCTGTTCGGGCTCTCTCCATTCCCATGGCAACAGCTCTACCAACCAAGATCTTAGGGAGGCCAGGGGCAGCAGAGAGGCCCCTTCCTGCTTACCTCCCAAGACTTCAACTTGAGCCCTACTTGGCTAAGCATGGTCTGGACCCTGGAGTCTGTTTCCTGCCTCATTCCAAACACATTTCAGAGTCGTCAAACCAGGGGAACCCCTGGGAACCTCTCCACCAAAAAGCTACAAGAGAAGTGGCTTTCTGTTCCTCCAGATCATACCACCTCGCAGCAGACAGAAGAAGGGGAAAAATGAGCTTCAGGAATACCACAAACTGCAAGAGGCCCAGAGCAGGAAGCTCGGGACAGTGAAAGACAACCTAGAGACGCCCTCCCCCAGAGGGAGGGTCCCCCGGAGAGACTGAGGCAGCCTGAAGGGTGGCGCTGATGTTTGGGGGGGGGGAACTTGGAGAGACAAAGACCCCGAGAAAACTCCGGGTAACACCTCTACATTTTTAAACTTCAAACCCTACCTCCTCCTCCCTCACGACATCGGGAGCAATTCCTGGCAGATGGAAGGGGGGTGTTGGGGGAAGGAAAGGAAGGGTTTAGGGGGCGTCCCGCGGAGAGAGGCGGGGCAGGGGATGTCTGCAAGCCTCCAAACCCAGCCTCCCCCCGGCTAGCAGCAGGAGGGCCTAGCTGTGGGGAAGGAAAGGGAGGCTGGGGTCCCCAGGGGTAAAGACCTCCCCCCCTCCCCACCCCGGCCTGGCTGGTGGAGGGAAAATAGCGGATAAATGCACCTCCTCAGCCTCGGCTGAACCCGGGTCAAACGATCAGGCACCCGAGTGACCCGGTGGCCACTCCCTCCTTCCCGAGAGCCAAACTTTCGGCGGGGCCCCAAGAGGGGTGTCGGGAAAGAGCTGCGCCGAGGTGGCTCGGGGAGGGGGCGGGGCGCCCCGCGGGGGGGACCTGAGCCGGGGGCCGCTGGGGGAGGTGCCGGGAGGACCGGGACCCCCGGGCCGGGGGGGCGTCCCCTGCCCGGACCCCCGCGCGCCCGCGTCGCCCTTACCCCCACGGGAGAGGTGACCCCTGCCCAGCCCGAAAGGGGCAGAACGGCTGGAGCCAGGGGGCAGCCCCGGCACGGGGGGAAGGGGGGAGACGCGGGCCGAGACCCCCCACCCCGCGCGAGCCTCCAAAGCCCTCATGGCCACCGGGACCCTCCTCCCTCGCTACCTCGGGAGCAAGGTCTACCAGGGGGGTTGCTGCACAAAGAGGCGGTGGTCGCGGGAGACGCCAAATCGTTCAGAGGGGGAATCCACTTCGGCCATCTTGGAAGGGAGGAAAGAGAAAAAGGGACAGAAAAAAAAGGAGGGGGGAGAAAGGCGGACCGCGCGAGCCTGGACAGGGGCCGGCGGGGCGGGCCGGGGGCGGACGGCAGGCCCCGCTCGGGCGCCCCCCTCCCACAGGGGATTGCGGGGAGAAGGATGGAGAGGACCCCCCCTTACCGAACCCATCCTCAGATGGTTCCAGGGTAGGGGAAGGGAAGGACGCGCGAGTCCGCGGCCGCTTACCTGGGTCCGGGGTCCGGCGGGTCTCGGGGAGGGGGGGTGGGAGGGAGGGAGGGAAGGAAGGGAGGGGGGGGCCGCAGCCGCGTCGCTCGCTCGGGCGGCGGGAGGGGAGCACCCTACGGTAAGAAAGGAGTTTGTGAGAGCGGCTTGGGGTGGGAGGGAGAAGAGGGGAGGGGAGGGGACGCGGGGGGCGGGGAGGGACCGGAGGGGGGGGGACAAAATGGCTTTTTTTCCTCCAGACGAGAGTAGGTCCCGCCCACTACTCACCCACGTGACCTCATTCCTTCAGGGTGTTTGCAGAGAGGGGAAGGGGAGGGGAAGAGACTGGCGCGGCAGCTCCCCCCCCCGCAGACACCGGTGTCCGGGGGCTCCCCCAAACCAAGACGAGACTCCCCTTCCTCTCCCCACCAATCAGCACCCCTCGACCTGCAGGATAAATCCACTTCTGTTACCTTCTGCCATTATCCCCTTTTCCCCCTAATATGTGTGCACCCCACCACCACCCACCCCCTCAATGACCCTGCGATCCCCACCCTAGCTGGGGCGCCCGGAAAAGGGTGAAATGAGGAGTGGGCGGAAACAGGGCTCGCGGCCTCTCCACACCTGGGCCTGCCCCGAGGCGCGCCCGGGCGGGGGGACAGGGCGCCGCCAGCCACGCGCCCCGGTGACTCTCATTCACTCCGACTGACACTCCCTGAAAATCACTAACTGCAGCGGGGACACCGCGCGAGTCCTGCCCACTCCCTGCCCGCAAGCCGGGCCGAGGCGCGGAGACCCAGAGCCCCAGGACCCAGGCGCCGCGGCGTCCGGCCCCTGGGGTCGAGGGGCAGGCGGTGGGGAGGGGGGGTGACCTGGGTGGAGGAGGAGGAGGTCTACCCCGGGGTGGGGGGAGCCCGGTTTGCTGGGGCGCAGGCCCGTGCACCCCGCAAGCTCGGGCGGGGAAGAATGGAACACAAGCCGAGGTGGGAGGTGGAGGGGGATGAGCTAAAGACCAGAATACCGGCGCCGGGCCAGGGACACAATAACCGGCTGAATGGGGAGAGGCCGGAGCGGAGTAGGAAATTCAGCACCGGGACTCGAAAGCGGCCCGCGCTCCGGGCCCAGCCGTGCGCCGGTTCCCGCACTTTTCGCTCGGACTCTGGAGCCGTTCGTGCGTCCTGGTCGGCCCCGCGGCGAGAGGCGCCAGGGGAGCGCCAAGGTGGCCGGTGCCAGCCGAGTCCTCCGATCATCGCCCTCGGCTCCACCTAGCGCTGGCGCTCAGGTCCCCCAGGCGGCTCCGGCCGGGGAGAGAGAACTAAGAAATGGGGGGTTGGGGGGCGGGGAGCTTGGAAACGCAGGCGCCGAAGAAGCTAATGGTTCTGCTTTACGGAGACCACCGTGGGGCCTCATTAGGACGGTCGATGCGCTTATTCGTTATTCACGATTGATTAGGGATGGCCCCCATGATTGTCTCTCCCGAGGATCTGACCAGAAGCGCCATTAAGCGCCCAGACGGTGGGTTAGGAAACCAATCTTCGCTGAGCCCCGGCCTCCCTATTCACCTCTCGCTCCCAGCTGGGGCAGGGAGGTGGGAAATGGAGGGACGGGGGGGGGGGCGACTGAGGGTTTTCACCCTCCTGCCACAGATCGTGGGGGCCCTGAGGGCACTGGCCGCCAACTGACCCCAGCTTCAGCTCACGCTGGGGCCGGGGAGGAAGGGCGGGAGAGATTTCCGCCCAGAGGGGTTGGTACGAGGACGGGCGGGAGAGGCCTGGCAGGGTCCGGTCACCTGCTTGCTCGGTCCCTGCATGGTGAGTCCTTGCACGAGTTCGCCGGGTCTCCAGGGCATCCTGGGCTCTGCCAGCGAAGATTTGTGCATCCACCGTGCTCTGCCTCATGAAGGAGCGGACAGCAGGGACTCCCACTTGGCCATTTCTCTCGCTAGAACACCCAGAACAAGAGAAACCCCTAAGGGTTTCGCGGAGATCTAAGTCCCACCGGCGATCCACATAGGACCCAGTTGCTGCCCTTCTGGGGAGCAGCAGCTAACACTAAGTGTGTGTGTGTGTGGGGGGGTTATCCCCTCCGTGGCCCCAATCCGAAGGGCGACCCCAGGGGGCCACTGTGCTAAGCAGGGAGTGGATATCCATTTACTTCTTTCTCAGTCCTTAAGCGCCACTCATGGGGAGAGCTTGCTAAAGACCATGCTACCTATAAAACTTTAACTTAATCTTTTCCAACCCAGATGACCAGCCTCACATTTCTGCCCTTTCTGGCTTTTCACAAAAAGTCTGAGCCAGCCTATACTACAGCTGAAATTCTCTGGTCTCCCTGTCTTTATGAAGCCACTTAGAGTCATGTGCCAATGTCAAATGCTTCACTGGACATGGGTGGGTCAGTAGGACACTCACAGGCCAAAGAGGACAAACTTGGAGAGACACACAACCCATCCCCTTGGCTTCCACAGGACCAGATGTCCCTCCATGTTCATCCCCATGGGCATGTGAGCACTTACACGGTGGGTGAACATGGGTGTCCAGAAGAGGCCTCCTTAGAATCAGTTACCTCAGAGGACTGTTTTGAATCCAGGCTTCCACCCAGCATTCTAGAATGCAATCTCTGGACAGATCAGAACCTTTTCCCCTAGATTTTGAATTTTACCCGGGGTCTCCCAGTGACAATTTTGGAATCATAAAGTCAATGTATGGGTCACAGATTAGAGACTTTGAGAGGGCAGGGAGCTGGGAAATCTAGGTGGTGATTCCCAGCACCTACCAAGAGCTAGTGTGAGATGAGACCCTTTTAAAAATGGTGTCAAAGGCAGGAGAGGGAGCCTCTACCAGTGCTTTCCAGAGTAGCTTTACCTCTGTGTCTCTTAAGATCAAAGCCAGTCCTTTGTTAGTATCAGTTCCTACCTTCCTATCCTCTTCCCCACTGCTTGCATGTATTTCTATTTTGTTGTTGTTTTTCTTTTTGGGGGTGAACCTGTTAACTACTTCTCTTTTCTTTCCTTTTCGTCATTTTGTTGGGGTTTGCCAATTTATGTCTTCACTTTCTGTCTCTTTAAATTACATCTGTGGTCTCCCTCTCCCCCTCCTTTCTTTTTATCCCTCACTTTGTCCCTGCCATTCTCTCTCTTTGCTTTCCCTCCTTTCCAGAAGTAATATTTCTAGTTTGTAAAATCCATTGAGGTAGACAATGGAAAAAGTCCAACCTACACTGCAAATTAATTGTTAATGATTTAAAAAAAAAAAAAAAAAGCAAAATATATTGCCTGGTGAGACAAAAACTTGGCATTCTTGTAATCTGACTTGGGGACAGAGGAGTGGTAGGCAGGCAGTGGAGAATCGGGGAGAATTCATGCTATCACGAATAACACATTTTCAACCACAGTGATTCTGTGTTGTAGAAAAAGCATCGCCTCTGCCATTTCATTACAAAATCTGGCTTTTCGACAACTGATCAAACCCAGGGGGAAAATGAAAATAACAAAACGTAACCACGCGTCCCTGGGTGGGCTCGAACCACCAACCTTTCGGTTAACAGCCGAACGCGCTAACCGATTGCGCCACAGAGACGGTGATGGCTACTGGTGCTGCAGAAAGCCGAGTCAATGGGAGCGAGGCTGACGTGGCGCCGAAGCTGAAACCACAGCTCCGAATAAGCGGAGCAGAGACATGGAACCTGGATAGGATGCAGGATCCAGACCCGAGGGGGGCAGCCGGGCACGGGGGCGGAAGGTGAGCAACCTAAGGATTATTAAGCTATGTACAAGGAGCTTCTCGCCGGCTCTCTGAGCGGCTCCTCCGCTCGAAATGTTCATTTTCGGGAGCTGACCTGAAGTCAACCTGCAGGGGATCCCAAAGACCAGAACAATCTCCAGCCTCCAAGGCTGCCCGCGGCAGCTAAAGCCTTGCAGGCGCGGAATACCCGCGGCGCCCTCTCCCCCTCGCCCCATTTCCCGTCATTCAACCCGCACTGCATGGGGGTCTCCCACACACCCGGCCCGGGCCGGAGCTAGTGCTTATCCCCAGCCTCGCGAAGTGCCCCGTGAGTAGGTAATAGCGGTCAGGGTTTGTAGGATGAATAAACGAAATCGGCTAGCCTGAAGCCACAGCAGGTAGCACCGCGGCTCCCCAAGCTGGAGGCGCGACCCACACGCAACCCGCCGCCCCAGCCCACGTGCGCGCAGACCCCGCCCCCAGCCGGGACAGCCAAGATTAGGTCCGCCGAGATCCCGGCATGCACCGCAACGCGACGCTCTTCCGCACTCACAGTGACTTTTCACTTTCCGCTTTCCCCGCCTCCGTTTTGGCTTTCTCAACCAAACTACCCGGAATGGTGATTGACGGGAAATAGAACCAATAGAAAGCTCAATTGGTCAGGCCGACTCGGCCTGTCGGCCAATAGGAATAATAGCAGCGAGAGCGTTGGTACAGGGGAACCAGAACCGGTTCACTGTAATTGCAGCGGCGAACCCGATTCCTATTACACCGCAATCATGGTGAGACGGGGGGCAAGGGAAAGAATACGGGGTGTGGGTTGAGAAACGGGGATGAGGCGAGGCCAGAATTGGAGGCAGAAAGGGCTTGGTGGTCGGTGGAAAGGAGCTCTTGGCTCCCCGACCGGCCTCTAAAGTGAAGACAAGGGGTACGGGCGGAGCGGGGTTCCTGGGCTAGGCTGGGGGCTATGGCAGCATTGGGCTCCTCGCGCTAAATCCCCCCCGCTTTTCTACCCTCAGTCTATTATGTCCTATAACGGAGGGGCCGTCATGGCCATGAAGGGGAAAAACTGTGTGGCCATCGCAGCAGACAGGCGCTTCGGGATCCAGGCCCAGATGGTGACTACAGACTTCCAGAAGATCTTTCCCATGGGTGACCGGCTGTACATCGGCCTGGCCGGGCTGGCCACCGACGTTCAGACAGTGTAAGTGTCAGGAGTCCCTGCCCACATCCAGGCCTCTTCTTGGACCAGCCTTTGACAGGTGTCTTGAGTGGCTTGGATACCAACCATCTACCAAATATCACCAGTGAGTCTGGGACAGCTGAATATCAGAGTGACCCAGAGATGTGCCCTAACCAACGTTTACCAGCTCTGTGGAAACATCTATGCGAATAGATTCCCTCTTTCTTGTATTGCCAGACTGCTGTCTTATTTCACAGTTGAAGAAAGTTCATGAATACCAGGACCCCCAGCGCTCATCTCTTTAAACCAAAGGCTGGAGAGAACTTAAGGTCAGCTGGAAGAGAAAGCAGTTATAGCCCATGATGCACACATTAACTTGATGCACATATTAACTGCCAGGTTGTTTACCTAGTTGACAGTGGTTCTGTGACTTGAGAGAAAGGAGAGTCTGAGAGGCTAAGGAGTGTGACTGGTAGCAGTAAGGCAAAGGATGTGGCTTCTGTTAGTTTTGCTGATTGAGCTCAGTGGCCACTTGGATATTGTAGAAGAGGTGGGATTTGAAGTTTCACTGAGATCATGACCTATGTCGTTTTTTGTGGTGGAGGGATAGGGCTGGGTTTTTTTTTTTTGGGGGGGGGGTCGTGGGGCCTGAACTCGGCCTTGGTACTGTCCCTCAGCTCTTCAGCTCAAGGCTAGCACTCTACCACTTGAGCCACAGCTCCACTTCCAGCTTTTTTTCTTTTTGTTTATATGGTGCTGGGGAATCGAACCCAGGGCCTCATGCATGCAAGGCAAGCGCTCTACCACTGAGCCACCTTCCCAGCCCCTAGGGCTGGGTTTTGAAGCCAGGATGAGCGCCTGTTCCTACACTAAGCCTTGATACCTTTTTGAATTTTTTTTTAGTTACTAAGGATTAAACTCAGCCTGGCACATCTTAGCATACTTTACCACTTGAGCCACACTTCCCATCTCTTTTGTTTTCAGTTATTTTTCATGTACGGTCTTGTATTTTCTCTTTTTTCTTTTCCTTCCTTCCTTTTTTTTTTTTGGTGCCACTATTGGAGCTTGAACTCAGAGCCTTGTGTTCTTGCTTAGCTTTTTTTTTTTGTCAGTGGTGGGGCTTGAACTCTGGGCCTAGGCACTGTCCCTCAGCTCTTCAGCTCAAGGCTAGCACTCTACCACTTGAGCCACAGCACCACTTTCAGTTTTCTGGTGGTTAATTGGAGATAAGAGTCTCATGGACTTTTGTGCCTAGCCTGGCTTTGAACTATGATCCTCAGATCTCAGCCTCCTGAGTAGCTAGGATTACAGGCGTGAGCCACCAATGCTCGGCTTCTTGCTTAGCTTTTTTGCTCAAGGCTGGTCCTCTACAACTGGAGCCATGCTTCCACTTCTGGCTTTTTGCTGGCGAATTGAAGATAGGGGTCTCTTGGATTTGTCTGCACAGGCTGGTTTCTAAGTGGGATCTCAGCCTCCTGAGTAGCTAGGTTGAGGACCCTGTGTTTTTTTGCCCATGCAAGCCTTAGATCAAACTAGTCTACCTATATCTCATTCCTTTGAAGCTGAAATTACAGTTGTGCACTACCATACCCAGCTTTACTTGTCGAGATAACTTTTGCTAAACTTTTCCCAGACTGGCCTGGAACTCTTGATCCCCCTGCATCTACTGAGTAATTAGGAAGTTATGGTTTATCATATCTGGCTTCCTGTATCTTTTTTTTTTGTCAGTCATGGGGCTTGAACTCTAGGCCTGGGCATTGTCCCTGAGCTCTTCAGCTCAAGGCTAGTGCTCTATCACTTGAGCCACAGAGTCACTTCTGGCCACTTCTGTTTATGTGGTGCTGAGGAATTGAACCCAGGGCCTCAAGCATGCGAGGCAAGCACTGTACAACTGAGCCACCTTCCCAGTCCCCTCCCCGCTTTTTTAATGTTGGTCCTAGGATTTGAACTCAGGGCCCGGGTGCTGTTCCTGAGCCCCTTTGTACTCAAGGTTAGTGCTCTACCACTTGAGCCATAGTGCCACTTCTGGCTTTTTTTTTTTTAGTAGTTTATTGGAGATAAGAGTCTCATGGAGGGGCTGGGAAGGTGGCTCAGTGGTAGAGCGCTTGCCTTGCATGCATGAGGCCTGGGTTCAATTCCTTAGCACCACATAAGCAAAAAGAAAAAAAGCCAGAAGTGGCACTGTGGCTCAAGTGGTAGATCACTAGCCTTGAGCTGAAGAGCTGAGGGACAGCACCCAGGCCCACAGTTAAGGCCCCAAGACTAGACCCAAAAAAAAAAAAAAAAAGAGTCTCATGGGGATTTTTCTGTCCAGGCTGGCTTCGAACCACAATCTTTAATCTCAGCCTCCTGCGTAGTTAGAATAGGTGTGAGCCATCTGTACCCATCCCTATTTCTTTTTCTTTTTTTTTTTTTTTGGTCGGCCATGGGGCTTGAACTCTAGGCCTGGGCACTGTCCCTCAGCTCTTCAGCTCAAGGCGAGTGCTCTACCACTTGAGCCACAGCGCCACTTCCGGTTTTCTGGTGGTTTATTGGAGATAGGAGTCTCACGGTCTCTCCTGCCCAGGCTGGCTTTGAACTGTGATCCTCAGATCTCAGCCTCCTGAGTAGCTAGGATTACAGGCGTGAGCCACCAGCGCCTGGCTCCCTATATCTTTTTTATCTAGTAAAGTCCTCTGTTCAAAAAATCTAGCATCCTCAGATTGAATCATCCTTGCATGGAATATTCAGATGGACTTTGTGGCTCAGTGGTAAAATGTGTGCTTGGCAGGTATGGAATTGATCAGTTCTATGTTAGCCCATCCAGGGGCACTGAGGTGGCTACAGGGAAGGCGTAGCCTTCTTTCTTAGGTACCTTCTAATCTGGGAGCATAGCATTGGAAGACTTCAATCCCTAGCAACAAAAAGAGGGAACATATTTCAGAAAAAAATTGTCTGTATGGATAATTTTCTTGCCATTACTTCCTAAACAGTATAGAATGACAATTTACCTGGCGTTTACATTGCTTTAGATATTATAAGTAATCTAGAAATGATTAAATCTCAGGAGAGGAATATGTACAAATCATATGTGAATACAACCTTTAAATACAGCTTTGGATTTTTATATCCTTTGGTGGTCCTGGAACCAATCCCCTAGAAATACTAAGACACAATGGTATGTTTAGACATGTACCTGGCTTGTAGGCAGTCCAGTGATGTTAACCAGATGATTCCTGCTTTTGAGTATGTACACTGAAGTACAGGACTTGAGAGGCCTATTTAAGAGGGGAAAATGATGACTTTGATTTGGACAACAACTCGGAGGGGACAGGGTATGCCAATTAGAAGCATCTTGCAAGCAGATGGGGGCGGGGGTTGTTTGCTTGTGATTTCTTGCTCTTGCTGGTAGGGTTTGAAGTTTCCTCTCAGGGAGATGCTGGAGAGCCACTGAGGAACAGATTCTGGAGAGATGATGTATGAGGGGGGTTTTAATACTAAGCTGTGTAGTTGGAGAGCTGAAGCTTATTTTTAGCTAAGTAGGAGGAAGAGAACTCAGAGAAGAAGAAAGCTGAAAAGAATCAGGATGGGATTTCAAGAGGGATCATGTGGACTACAGGCAGCTGGTGGCCTAAGGAGAAGTAGCTTCTGCACTTTGTAAAAGGTTGAGAGGCGCTCACTAAGGGGAGGAAGCTTGTCAGACATTTCCTTTAAGGCTGGTTAAGGGCCAAGAACATAGAACTTCTTGGGGTCAAATCCAGTCTGCTCTTCTCCTGTGCTGCTGGAGAGCCAACTGTGTAGACTGACCCTGTCAGGAGGCCCCACCAGCCTTCCCCTCCTTCCCGTCAAGAGCTTCTTCTCAATGAGTTTACTAGGTTTCAATGTCCTCACCTAGAAGGTGAAGCTAAAGTCATCCTGGGAGTCACTGCTGTGGCCCCAGCAGGTGTGTGGCACTGGCCTCTATGCCAGGGCCCAATCTGGGGCTCTGAGGTGGCCCTGGGGGAAGGTACCTTTCAGCTGTGTGCAAGCAGCTCTTGGTTTTTAGAGATTGGATGTTTCCTGTGTTCCTTCTGACCCACATGGGTGAACACTAGAGGATATTCAGCATCACTTACCTGCTTTTCTCTTCCAATCACAGTGCCCAGCGCCTAAAGTTCCGGCTAAACCTATATGAGTTAAAGGAAGGTCGGCAGATCAAGCCTTACACCCTTATGAGCATGGTGGCCAACCTTTTGTATGAGAAGCGGTAAGTGGGTTCAGGGAGCTCAGCCTAGGATGGCACAGCAGGCCTGTAACATGCAGGGTTGCCAGCAGGGGGCTCTTTGTCCTCACTTCTTAGACAGTATCCTTATTTTGTGGCTCTGTTTTTTTCTCTCTCTCTTTTTTTTTTTTTTTTGCTTTCTTTCCTTCCCTTCCTTCCTTCCTTCTTTCTTTCCTTTTTGTGCCAGTCCTGGGGCTTGAACTCAAGGCCTGAGCACTGTTACGCTATACCACTTTGAGCCCCAGTGCCATTTCTGAAATTCTGGTCATTAATTGGAGATGAGAGTCTCATGAACTTTCCTGCCTGGGCTGGCTTTGAACTGCAATCCTCAGATCTCAGCCTCCTGAGTTGCTAGGATTCCAGGCGTAAGCCCAGCTCAAATCCTTTTTCTAAAGGAGTACAGATATAAATGTACAAATAGAGAATTCAGTAGTGGTAGGAGATTGGATTAAGTAGAGAAGATTAGGAAGAGGCAGGATTCCCAAAGAAAGGAAGAGGAAAGGAGGCTAGGAATAAGAGGCATATGAAGGTAAATGTCAGAGGAAAGAGGAGGAACAAGACTTAAGACCTGCCAGATGCTAGGAGAGGGGAAAGAGTTGAGCGAGGTGGCCTCCCTTGTTTCTACAGGCCTGGGTGTAAAAATGAGCATTTTTGAGCTCTACTTTCTCTGCTCACAGGTTTGGCCCCTACTACACGGAACCTGTCATTGCTGGGTTGGATCCGAAGACCTTCAAGCCCTTCATTTGCTCTCTGGACCTCATTGG